>NC_057386.1:72723698-72842886 GCF_019320065.1 Cervus canadensis
CACAGCACGGGGCGCCGCTCCATATAGAACAGCCGGGAGCCTGAGCAGCGCAGACGGAGAAAGCAGCGTCAGCCCCTGCCGGCAGCGCCAGCCCCTCCCCGCAGCGTCAGCCCCGCCCCGCAGCGCAAGGGAACTAGCTAACTGAATAAGAGTCCACCTCCGCCCGCCTGTGTCAGGGCGGAAATGAGGCTCTGAAGAGACCGGCAAACAGAAGCCAAATAAACAAAGGGAACCGCTTCAGAAGGGACTGGTGCAACAGACTAAAATCCCTCTAGAAAACACTGTTTTTGTTTTATTTATTTTATTTTTGGCCATGTCTTGCAGCATGTGGAATCTCAGTTCCCTGACCAGGGATTGAACCTATGCTCCCTGCAGTGAAAGCAGGGTCTTCACTGCTGGACTGCCATGGAAGTTCCACTTCTCTGACTTTCAATTTCCTTATTTATAAGGACAATAATCATCATTGCTGCTGCTGCTGCTGCTAAGTCACTTCAGTCGTGTCCGACTCTGTCCGACCCCATAGACGGCAGCCCACAAGGCTCCCCCGTCCCTGGGATTCTCCAGGCAAGAACACTGGAGTGGGTTGCCATTTCCTTCTCCAATGCATGAAAGTGAAAAGTGAAAGTGAGGTCACTCAGTCGTCCGACTCTTAGCGACTCCATGGACTGCAGCCCACCAGGCTCCTCCACCCATGGGATTTTCCAGGCAAGAGTACTGGAGTGGGGTGCCATTGCCTTCTCCAATAATAATCATTATGTTATTATAAATATTAATATAAATAGAGGTTTTGTGAGGATCAATAAAATAATGAATGTAAGAGTAATGTAAATGAATTTATGTATTAAAGTATTCAGTGCCAATTATCTTTATTATAATGACAACCAATTAACTGTACACTATAAGCAAGGGAAGCAGTAGAAACTTTCTAGTTGATATGATGAATAGAAATTTACTCTGTGGCATGGAATAGATTTAACTTCATTGGGAGAATAAATGCTGTCAGGCATTTTTAGTTAAAGGTCATCTGGGAAAGTTTCATGGATACTATGAATTCTGGAAACATTTTAAATTTGTCTTTAGAGGCAGGAGGGGGGTGGTTTTCCATCGAGAGAAACTCAAGTGTAAAGATAGAGATAGAAATAACCGAACTTACAGTGAGGGGATGAAGAAGGATTGGTTCAGCTGAAGGGGGATGTTCAATTTCAAGAAAGATGAGAGAAAGATAAATTTCAGTACATGCATTGAAGCCAGTTGATGAACCGCAATGAAATCCAAACCCAGGCATTGGTGCTGGCCCTGAAAAACAATAAGGGGTCGTTGGCAATTCTAATGTTGGAGAGGAAAGAAGTGGCATGCAGCAACTGATGCCTATGTTCATAAGTATCACATAAGACATGGAGTCTCCTAAATTAATAGTGTAGATGAAGAACATGTGGAGACCTCAAGGGGTCTCACCTTCAGGAGATAAAATGAAAGATATATACAGCAAAAGTATCTCCTAAGGATCTAAGAATTAACTGACCCAGAAATACAGTGTAAGGAAAGAATTCAGAAAGATCTTCAGTTCAGTTCGTTCAGTTGGTCGTTGTATCCGACTCTTTGCAACCCTATGGATTGCAGCATGCGAGGCTTCCCCATCCATCACCAACTCCTGGAGCTTGCTCAAACTCATGTCCATTGAGTTGGTGATACCATCCAACCATTTCATCCTCTGTTGTCCCCTTCTCCCCTTGCTTTCAATCTTTCCCAGTATCAGGGTCTTTTTCAATGAGTCGGCTCTTCGCATCAGGTGGCGAAAGTGTTGGAGTTTCAGCTTCAGCATCAGTCTTTCCAATGAATATTCAGGACTGATTTCCTTTAGGATTGACTGGTTTGATCTCCTTGCACTCCAAGGGACTCTCAAGAGTCTTCTCCAACACCACAGTTCAAAAGCATCAATTCTTCAGTGCTCAGCTTTCTTTAGAGTCCAACTCTCTCATCCATACACGACTACTGGTAAAATCACAGCCTTGACTATATGGACCTTTGTTGACAAAGTAAGGTCTCTGCTTTTTAATATGCTGTCTAGGTTGGTCATAGCTTTTCTTCCGAGGAACAAGCACCTTGTAATTTCATGGCTAACATCACCATTTGCAGTGATTTTGGAGCCCAAGAAAATAAAGTGTCTCACTGTTTCCATTGTTTCCTCATCTATTTGCACAAAGTGATGGGACCAGATGCTATGATCCTCGTTTTTTAATGTTGGGTGTTAAGCCAGCTTTTTCACTCTCCTCTTTCACTTTCATCAAGAGGCTCTTTAGTTCCTCTTTGCTTCTGCCATAAGCGTTGTGTCATCTTCATATCTGAGGTTATTGATATTTCTCCTGACAATCTTGATTCCAATTTGATATCTGGTTCCTCTGCCTTTTCTAAATTTACCAGCTTGAATATCTGGAAATTCTCAGTTCATGTACTGTTGAAGCCTAGCTTGGAGAATTTTGAGCATTACTTTGCTAGCATGTGAGATGAGTGCAATTGTGCAGTAGTCTGAACTTTCTTTGGCGTTGCCTTCTTTTGGGATTGGAATCAAAGCTGAACTTTTCCAGTCCTGTGGCCACTGCTGTTTCCCAAATTTGCTCGCATATTCAGTGTAGCACTTTCACAGAATCATCTCTTAGACCAGATTGTATAAGAATTTTTTATAAGTCTCTAGAACTGCCACTACCTTTTTCTAGATACAAATTCTATGTCTTTTTCTAGATACAAATTCTATGTCTAGTCCTCATACACAAGCCAAACCAACAAACTCTTGATATTTGAAGACTTTGGTGTATTTTTCCAATAAATACATTCTCCAAAATAGCATTTATTTACTCAGATAAACAAATGAATATGTAAATATTGCTAGTATATTTCTTACTAGAAGAAGATTCAGAAAAAACACAATGAAAAACTACATTTTTTGTTTTCTTATCTTTTCATCTCATTGAACCCTTTAACTTTCAAGTAATGAGAAATAGCAGATACACCAGCAAAAGCTCCAAGTTGGAAGCCAGAATATCTAAGTTTCTGTCCTAGTTCTGCTACTGATTAGCTGAGAGGGAAAATCATTTAATCTCTCCATGTTAGTTTCCTCCTTTTCAAAATTATAAGGTTAAACAAGTTAATCTCTAAAGTTTACTTTTAAATTATTGGGTTAAACAAGTTAATCTCTGAGATTTTTTTCCAGCTTTAACATTCCCTGATTTGAATTTCTTAGTCCTATGACATTGGAGTCTGCCCAGTTACCAGATAAAGACAGTCATAGATAGAAGTACTTTGAGAAAAAAGAAATGAAGCTGTCTATAAAACTTTGGGAAACAGAGTCTGTTTTTTCTCTTTGGTATAAAATTATTTTTACTGATTGGTTTCAAGATTATTCAGGAGATGAAACCCAAGGAATTGTCTATTCTCAAGAAGATAAAGTACTAAATCTCATTTGAATCTATGGAGCAAAAATGCTAAAGGAAAGAAAGAATATTTAAAATAAGATAAATATGACTTATAATCTCTCACCACTGTGAAACCTATAGAGTTCCTGTTTCCATAAATTCTGTTTAGAGAATATTTTGCCATTAAGGATTGTATACATATACGGATGAGTGTGAATATATAAAAATATATATAAATATAAATATATATGTTACACATGTGCAGAAACTGAACCCATACCAGTGTGTGTGTGTTTGTGAAAAGGAGAGAAAGCATGACATGCACATATTATAGGCAATAAAGTTGAATAGAATACCCTTTATTCTTTGGAGATATGAGGCCCCACTAACTACTGAATAAAGAGAGAATTATGTAAAAAAAAGAAAAAAAGAAAAAAAAAAGAATTATGTTCACTAATAGGTTTCACTCTACTCAGAAATGTAAAGCTCTATTCTTAGTTTTTTAAGGAACCTCTATAACATTCTTCATGAGGCCTTCCCAGGTGGCTTAGTGGTAAGGAATTTGCCAGCCAGTGAAGGAGATGCTGGGGATGCAGGTTCAATCCGTAGGTCAGGATGATCCCTTGGTGTAGGAAATGACAACCCACTGCAGTATTCTTGCCTGAAAAATTCCATGGACCGAGGAACCTGGTGGGCTACAGTCCATGGACACACAACGACAGTCATAAAGAGCACAACAACATACCATTCTGCATAGAAGCTGTAACAATTTACATTCCCACCAACAGTGTAGGAGGGTCCTTTATTCTCCACACCCTTTCCAGCATTTATTGTTTGTAGATTTTTTGATGATGGCCATCCTGACTGCTGTGAGGTGATACCTCATTGCTGTTTTGATTTGCATTTCTGTAATAATTAGTGATGTTGAACATCTTTTCATGTGCTTTTTTGGCCACCCATAGGTCTTCTTTGGAAAAAAGCCCATTTAGATCTTCTGCCCATATTTTTGTCTGGATTGCTTGATTTTTTGTTGTTGAGTGGCATAAGCTGTTTGTAAATTTTGGATGGGTTGTGCCATTTAGGTTAGCACAGGTGATTCATTTGGATTCAGAGGAAATAGCTGCAGGCATCTGTGGAGAAGATGGGAAAACAGATTGGGAGCCAGAACTTTCCATTCTTCAGCCACAGCACATTCAGATGTCATAGTTCATGGGCTCTCTGGGATACTGATCACCTCAATCTCCTGGATGTGGTTGTGCCTGGTGTCTTCAATAGGTCAATAGTCACCTCAGCCTCAAACAGCTCCGTCTACCTGCCCTGATCCGCTGTACAGATATGGTTGTTTTCTATGTCTTCCATCTGCAGGGCATTGGGAAGTACTGGTTTAGTTTATCCTTGTACAAAGGACTGTCTAGAAGCCCATATTCAGAAGAGAAGCAAAAAATACCATTGAAACCAACATCCTGTTCTACCTCCTTCCTAACACCTGAACATTCTGAACATCTTTTGACATCAGGTAAGTGTGCATTTGGATTAGCTCCTGGGCACCCAGTCACCAAATATCACGGAGTAAGTAGTTTGCTTCTTTAAGCTATGAGAAATCATAGAGGAAACAGAAAGTTCATATTCTCAAGAGTAAGTAAGCGGGACCAGTGGCTTTCATCACTCCATTGTACAGAAACAGTAGACTCATCTCCCCAGTGTTTTTTTTGCAAACCCACAAACAAACCCCCAAACAAAGATATCAAATAAAGCAGTCTTAGACTCTATCCTATGAGAAAAGTTTCTTAAGAGATTTGCACTGAGATCTTGCCTTCTTGTACTCCAAGAAAGCTGTGATCCAGAATCCACCCTCGCTTGTTCTTTGGGAGGGCTGCACGACTCATCAGCTAATAATCAGAACTCTGATAGGGAGGTGTTGGAGTAGTAGTTAGAAGGGTGAAGCTTTAAGTTGTTTTCTAGTTACAAACTAGTATCCTGAGAATGTAGGACACTTGTTAATAGTGATTGCATTACAAGAGCGCATTTTTCCATTTCTAAATCATGAAGATTTATGAAGCTGTGTAGTCATGCCTTGTAGCTGATGTTTCTAATGAAAAATAATGTAATTTCCCAGTGCAAATCACACTGATGTGACCTAGAGACATTTCTGTTTTGTCACAACACCATTTAATTGGAACTGAAATTAGCCAGAATTACACCATGTTCCTGGCGAACAGTATGATCCAAAAATATCACCATAGTAACATGTGTATTCTATCAACAAGTCCCCTTTCATATTTTTTAAGGTCTCATTCTATCAATAATTCTGAAACACATTAAAAAATTGTTTTGGAACCCTAAGCTGTTGCGCTAAGGTATTTGTAACTCAATTTAAATGGCATATTGAATTTAAAAAATATATATTTCCCTTTACTTAAGGAAACGTTTGCTTGCTCATTAGGCCAGATCAACTTTGCAGATGTCGTGAGAGCTTCCAGAGATGTTTTATATGACCAAGTGCTGAAATTCATTTTCTTTTTACTGTTTCTTTCATCACCTTCTAAGAAATTATATGTTCATTCCAAGGAGTTAGGTCTCAACTGACCATGGAAAGGTAACTTTTTAAAGTTTGCTTCTTTAAGCTATGAGAAATCATAGAGGAAACGGAAAGTTCATATTCTCAAAGAGGTTTTAGTTCTCACTTCAGCAATTGCAAGAGAAATCTATTTTGGTTATACATAGATGAAATGGTTATAATTGGCCCTTCCTAGGTTTAAAGCAGTTCATTTCCTCCCTTCATCAGCTAGGTTTGTTAAGTGTTTATAGAAGTAACAATTTGTACAGGGATGAATTTGAAAAATGATCGTTAAACGTATTAGGATGCCCCAGGTTGATGTGTGGGTGGTTAAAAGGGATGAAGGGAGGTAAATGGGAAGATAGTGGAAGGGAGGAGAGAAGAGATAATATTTTAAGGCCTTCGACTGTTACACAAATGACGTTGTGTAAATAGTAATTGAATTTTAAAGGAAAAAAAGAGATCCTCCTGAAAAAAAGAGTAAGAGTTATATAATGCTGAGAAACAGTGTTTGTGGGTGAAAAACACGAGTGATGACAGAGGATGGGAAATTCTTCCAGCAAGCTATAGCTTGTGAAAGTTTGAAATGCTCTCATCTAAATGGCCGATTTTTTTTTTTTTTAATCTTTCTGAACTGCACCTAGCAGCAGTGGGATCTTAGTTCCCTGACCAGGGATTGAACCTGCGTCCCTTGAAGTGGAAGTGCAGAGTCTTAACCACTGGACCACTAGGAAAGTCCCTGAGTGGTCTATTGTGTGAAGATCATGTATGAACATTTCAGCTTTTCTGTGTATGAGAACCTTCAGCTTGATGCGTGTGCTCACTTGCTCAGGTGTGTACAACTCTTTGCAATCCCATGGACTGTGGCCTGCTAGGCTCCACTGTCCATGGAATTTTCCAGGCAAGAATACTAAAGTGGGTTACCGTGCCCTCCCCTAGGGGATCTTCCCAACCCAGGGATCAAATCTCCCTCTCTTGAGTCTCCTGCATTGGCAGGCTGGTTCTTTACCACTGCACCACCACCTGGGAAGCTCAGATTGATACCATTAGGAATGAAAAAAGGATTATTTTGTAGAAAGATTGCCTTTGATTCATCATGCTCAGAATATGGTAGATGAAGCAATGAACTTTTTGAAGATGTTGGCTTTATCTTTGTTTTGTCACTGTGGATAGATTAATGATCCAGAAAGCAAAACACATAAAGTCATTCGTTTTTCAGTTTGCCTTGAACTCCTTAACTGTATCGCAGCTCTACATGGACATTTTCATCTAGAACAACATGCCTCCTGAGCTCAATGGCCTCATTTGAAATATCTTCTCGTTTGTTTCTCTCTACTTGTGTTTGTTATCTTTCTGGTTGCTTGTATCTTGTTCAATTCAGTTTATAGCAATGAGGACAGTGACCCAGATTTTATTTCCTTTAGCAGAATTCTTCTTTATTCTTTGATAAACAGTCATTCATATCTCATGGGAAATTTTGACATAGAGAGACAGGACCACTTTTTGTTTAAACTATGAAAGAAGGGAGACTTTCTTTGGTAAAGCATTCATTTACTCAACAACTGTTTAGCTAATAACTATGCTATGCTAAGCATTGTGCATGTCAGTGGATAGACATGTGTGAGCAAAGTTGGCAACATTCTGCCCACTGAGACGGATGTCAAGCACAGAACAACATTTCTAATGATAAATACCAATAATGGCCATAAACTTGGGAAAGATCTAGAAATTAAGAGAATGGGACCAAACTGGGGAGTTAGGCGAGGTTGCTCTAAAATTTAATCTGATAACTGATGTTTAGGCAAAGTTGGTCAAAAAGAATAGGTGTGATGGTGGCAGGTGGAGAGGGTATGTAAGGAGGGAGAGATAGAAACTGTCCCATAAGAAATTAACAGCTGCACACGATTAAATGTGAAATAGACAACCAACACGGAGAAGGTGATGGCACCCCACTCCAGTACTCTTGCCTGGAAAATCCCATGGATGGAGGTGCCTGGTGGGCTGCAGTCCATGGGGTCGAGAAGAGTCGGACACGACTGAGCGACTTCACTTTCACTGTTCACTTTCATGCATTGGAGAAGGAAATGGCAACCCACTCCAGTGTTCTCTCCTGGAGAATCCCATGGACGGCAGAGCCTGGTGGGCTGCCGTCTATGGGGTCACACAGAGTTGGACACGACTGAAGTGACTTAGCAGCAGCAGCAGCAGATAAGCAACAAGGACCTAGTATAATAGCACAGGGAATTGTACTCAATATTTTGTAATAACATATATGGGGAAAGAATCTGTAAAAAAATGGATAGATGTATATGTACAACTGGATCACTTTGCTATACACCTGACACTACCACAACACTGTAAATCAACTATGTATCAATGTAAAATACAAAATTTTAATTACTATATAAAATAGATCAGCACCAGGGTCCTACTGTATAACACTGGGAACTATATTCAACCTATATTCAGTATCTTATAATAAACTATAATGGGAAAAAAATCTATAAAAGAATGTATATATGGCTTCCCAGCTGGCTGGAGTGGTAAAGAATGCACCTGCCAGTGAAGGAGATGCAAGAGATGCAGGTTTCATCCCTGGGTTGAGAAGATCCCCTGAAGAAGGAACAGGCAATACCCCAGTATTCTTACCTGGAAAATTCCATGGACAGAAGAGCCTGGTGGGCTACAGTCCCTGGGGTTGCAAAGAATCTGACATGACTGAGTACAGCACGCACACGTGCACACACACACACACACACACACACACACACGTGTGTGTGTATGCCTACACCACAAAAAAAAAATTACTCTGGCTACTCTAAGGAAAAAATTCAAAGGAAGCATGAGTAAAGACAAGAAATCCAGGTCTAAGAGTATAGTCCAAGCAAGATATTATACTGGATTTGCTTGGAGACACAGCAGTGAAAAGAGAGAGGAAATCAACAGATTTGAGAGATGTTCTGAAGATAAATCAACAAGTCTTGAGATAATAAATGTAGGAAGAAGAAAGATCAAAGATTATGCTCAGGTTTCGTATAGTAGTCAGCAGCCTCCCTCATGGGCCTCCATTTTCCCTGCCTCCTGGTAATCACACCCCGTGTTACTGCCTTCCACGCTATAATAGGTTGGTCTGTGTGACCAGTGCAATATGGCAGACATGGTGGCCTGTGACTGCCAAGGTAAGGTCATAAACAACATTGTAGCTTCTACCTTGTTCCTGCCCCCACGGGTCAGGTACTCTGGACAAAGCAGTCGGATGAAGGGGCCCAGGTGACAGGAAAAGGAGGCTTCCTGCCAACAGCTATCGAGGAACTAAGGCTTCTTGCTAAGATCCACATGAGAGGCACAGCTTGGAAGAGAGTCTCCCAGACCTAGTCGAGCCTTGGAATAACCACAGACCACACCAACACCTTGCCTGCAATGTCACGACCCCAAGCCAAAATCACCAGGCTAAGCTGCTTCTGAATCCCTTATGCATAGAAACAGAGCCGAATCATTCTTTTAAATTGCTAACTTTTGTGGTAATGTGTTACACAGCAAAAGATAAGTAGAGCATGTGCTTAAGCAATTGGAAATACTATTTACTAAGCTGCTGAGGATGAGGGAAGGCAGAGATTGGTAGGGAAAGATCAAGAGTTACTTTTACACATACAGGTATTCCTTGAAATATTCTAGAGTTGATGCCTTGCCATAAAATCAAATAAATGAATATGGAATTCAGAAATGTGATCTGAGCTAATGATACACATTTGGGAATAACATATTTATAGATGATCATTTCAGCTATAAGAATTGATGTGATCACTTAGGATAATATAATATATCCTTAGGATATATATCACTTAGGATAATATATATCCTAATATATATATATATTATATATCCTAATATCACTCAGGATAATATATATCACCTAGGATAATATAATATATTAAGAGAGAAGAGGATCTAGGAATCTCAATATCTAAATATCTATATATTTACACTTGTTTTGCACCACTTTAGTTCACTTCACCTCTCGCTTATTCCAGCCACTGTCAAGGCAACTGGTTCCTTGCTCCCTGCTACGGGATTTGCATAGGTGCACGCTGACACAATCTCTTACCAGCGTACACTGGATCTTCCCTGTTGTGCTGCCTGCAACACTCTCAGGAACCACGCAGTACACATGCACGTGTAACCTGAAAGTCAAGAGCACCTATTGCCCATAGGATCACCAACAGGAGATCAGGAGGTGATGGATAAAAGCTTCCCCATTACATCCCCAGGTAGTTCTGAGGTGCCTTTTATAAAGTTCCTCAAAAGCTTCTGCAGGATCTAGGATTTCTTTCCTAAAGTGGTGCCCAGCTCATTTTGGCACCAGCTTCCCTTGTTTTCCTTCTGCACTCAATCTGTTTCTCAAACTTGCTCCTTAAGATTGCTGCCCAAATAAACTATCTGCCTGCAAGCTTTCATCTCTTTTCAGGGAAACTCTGGCTAGAATGGTTTGGTAGGAAATGATCCACTAAACCAGCTCAGTAGATGTTAAAGGAGAAGCCAAAGTAGTAGAAGAAAACCTGCAAATGAGCATTATGACGTCTAAGAGAAAATGAGAGGTCAACGGTGTGAAATGGTACTTAGAGAGCTAGTCACAAGACTTCACAGGACTAGTGAAGAAATTTGCGCAACACTTTCCTTTTCATCAAATGTTCACATCACCAGTCCTTCCAAGCAGTCTTATGAGGCTGGCTGGCAAATTGACATTATTTCTCTCAAGGTCCAGGTAGGATGAATACATCCAGAATAGTGAAGTGATGGGTCCAAGCCCATACAATAAGGGTCCACATGTTTTAACTCCAGTTCATTTATTTCACAAAACATTGCTTATCCCATGGTTATTGAAAGTCAGCTTCACTGAGTATGAGTAAACCCGATCATTTATACTCAGTGAAGCTGATTTCCAATAACCATGGGATAAGCAATTGTTTGTGAAGTAAATGAACTAGAGTTAAAACATGTGGACCCAATCATTGATAGGGGCTTTTCTGGTTGCTCAGATTGTAAAGATCTCCAGGGTCAGAAAGATCCCCTGGAGAAGGGATAGGCTATCCACTCCAGTATTCTTGGGCTTCCGTGGTGGCTCAGATGGTAAAGAATCTGCCTGCAATGCAGGAGACCTGGGTTCAGTCCCTGGCTTGGGAAGATGCCCTGGAGGAAGACATGGTAATTCACTCCAGTATTCTTGCCTGGGAAATCCCATGGACAGAGGAGCCTGGCGGGGTACAGTCCATGGGGATACAAAGAGTTGGACATAACTGAGCGACTAACATTAATCATTTATAAGAATTTAATTGCAGACAGACACAAGTAATATACAAATAGTTTAATTCTAGAATTTTTCTGAGGAATTTTATATTGTAGAATACTGGATATTTTTTAAAAGGGTTTAATTCTGACAAAATAAACATAAAGTTTTACAAACTGCAAGTATTTTATAGCCACTAAAATGTCACCTAATAAAAGTGATAAGGAAGCAAAAGGAAACACTTTCAGATTTTTACTAAATACTCAGGCCCTGTCGACCTGATAATTACTGTGAAACTCCATTATTTGAGAAAATCTCCAGGCCAAGGAAATTGGTGGGATAACTTGAAACTTTCAGTTCAGTTCAGTTCAGTTCAGTGGCTCAGTCGTGTCCGACTCTTTGCAACCCCATGAATCGCAGCACGCCACGCCTCCCTGTCCATCACAAATTCCCTGATTTTACTCAAACTCATGTCCATCGAGTCAGTGATGCCATCCAGCCATCTCATCCTCTGTCGTCCCCTTCTCCTCCTGCCCCCAATTCCTCCCAGCATCAGGGTCTTTTCCAGTGAGTCAACTCTTCACATGAGGTGGCCAAAGTATTGGAGTTTCAGCTTCAGCATCAGTCCTTCCAATGAACACCCAGGACTGATCTCCTTTAGGATGGACTGGTTGGATCTCCTTGCAGTCCAAGGGACTCTCAAGAGTCTTCTCCAACACCACAGTTCAAAAGCACCAATTCTTCGGTGCTCAGCTTTCTTCACAGTCCAACTCTCACATCCATACATGACCACTGGAAAAACCATAACCTTGACTAAATGGACCTTTGTTGGCAAAGTAATGTCTCTGCTTTTAATTTTTTTATTTTTTATTTATTTATTTTTTAATGTCTATGCTTTTTAATATGCCATCTAGGTTGGTCATAACTTTCCTTCCAAGGAGTGAGTGTCTTCTAATTTCATGGCTGCAATCACCATCTGCAGTGATTTTGGAGCCCAAAAAAAGAAAATCTGACACTGTTTCCACTGTTCCCCCATCTATTTGCCATGAAGTGATGGGACCAGATGCCATGATCCTAGTTTTCTGAATGTTGAGTTTTAAGCCAACTTTTTCACTCTCCTCTTTCACTTTCATCAAGAGGCTTTTTAGTTCTTCTTCACTTTCTGCCATAAGGGAATGTCATCTGCATATCTGAGGTTATTGATATTTCTCCCGGCAATCTTGAGACCAGCTTGTGCTTCTTCCAGCCCAGTGTTTCTCATGATGTACTCTGCATTGAAGTTAAATAAGCAGGGTGACAATATACAGCCTTGACGTACTCCTTTTCCTATTTGGAACCAGTCTGTTGTTCCATGTCCAGTTCTGACTGTTGCTTCCTGACCTGCATATAGGTTTCTCAAGAGGCAGGTCAGGTGGTCTGGTATTCCCATCTCTTTCAGAATTTTCCACAGTTTATTGTGATCCACACAGTCAAAGGCTTTGGCATAATCAATAAAGCAGAAATGGATGTTTTTCTGGAACTCTCTTGCTTTTTCAATGATCCAGCAGATGTTAGCAATTTGATCTCTGGTTCCTCTGCCTCTTCTAAAACCAGCTTGAACATCTGGAAGTTCACGGTTCATGTATTGCTGAAGCCTGGCTTGGAGAATTTTGAGCATTATTTTACTAGCGTGTGAGATGAGTGCAATTGTGTGGTAGTTTGAGCATTCTTTGCGATTGCCTTTATCCCTTAAATATTTGGAGCAAAATTTCAACTCCAAAGAATACATGCTCTTGGTGATCATTTTGAAAAGAACAACATATTCAAGTTCCCCAAATTACTAATAACATTTGGAATATGCTTGATAGTCTTACCTTTTCTTTCCCTGGCTACATTCCAAGGCAACCTGTGTGGACTGTGGTGATTATTTTGTTAATAGTTAAAAGACTAGAATAAAACATACACTTGGATTGTTGCTGCTATTTAGTCACTAAATTGTGTCCAACTATTTTGCAATGCTATGGATTAGCTCACTAGGCTCCTCTGTCCATGGGATGTCCCAGGCAGGAATACCAGAGTAGGTTGCCATTTCCTTCTACAGGGGATTTTCCTAACCCAGGGATTGAATCTGTGTATTGTGTGTTACAGGAAGATTCTTTAGCTCTGAGCCACCAGGGAAGTCTGATGCCTAAATGCAATTGAGGAAAAAATGTCAAGATAATTCTCCAAACCAGTAAAAATTGTGACTGTGGTTAAGAATTAGTCCTGGGATTTTTCCATCCTTTTGAATTTCAACACTCAGAAATAGAATCCATGTATTTCAAATCTGCCATAGTTCGTGGATGAAAGACAGGATTTCATAAATCTGTGTTTATTAACTTCATTGTGTTTAAACGCAAAACTTTCCAGACGCATAAACACCCGAAGACATGTTTTTTGGTGCTGGTGGTTGATGTGTGCTGCTCTTGCTCCTCCTTTTCGTAGCCCTGATGACTGTCTTTCGGTGAGTATCTGATGGAGAAAAGCTGTATCTCTTGGGGTATTACCCTTGCCAGATAGCCTAATAAATACTTAGGAATCAAAGATGGTGAGCAGGAATGTTTTATTTACACTGTTTTGAAGAATACTTTGTGCATCAACTGAGCGATTCTTTCTGAGCATTTCTGACAGCTTGTGCTTGATGTCAAGGCAGAGTCTTGCAAACAGGGTTTAGTAGCTGAGGGCCGGCCAAACACCTGGTTCTCTTCTCAGTGGTCAAGGTGCCCTAGGCTAAAGGCATGCTGTAGTTAACGCGACTCTGCATTGAGTGGGCTTTCAGTTACTGCTTTCTGAAGACTACCTATTCTGCCTTTCTCAGCTTGCAGGTGCAAAATTTCCAACTGAGTTCTAGTCATAGGATATGACTTTATACCTTGCTCTGGTTTCAAACCAATCAAAAACTCTATTCATTCTCCCCAGGTACTCTACATTTGGCTCAGTCGTGAAGGAGATCTGAAAACCCTTTCAAACATAGTTCCTGACTTAAAAAACAATCTACAATCCAATTTTGGGAGAAAAGGCTTTTTTTTTTTTCCTCATCTTGCACCATTTTTAATTACATCATAAATGCTTATTATTTGACCTATTAATTAAGAAAAAGCTTAAGCTTTGGAGAAATATATAAATTTCCACCCAAGAGAAAAAGACTCGAATAAAGCACAGAGCAATAGAATTGCTATACTTCTATGTACATTGTATTGATATTAATAGTAATTGCTTAAGCTTACTAAGCAGTTTTTATGGACTCTGTGCTAAGTGCTTTACATACTGTATCTCATTTCACCTTCATATCAACTCTCTGACTCTCTGAGATAGGTTTTATTATTGTCCCCATTGCGTAGGTGAGTAACTCAGACTCCTAGGAACAATTCTGCCTAAAGTCATTCCATTGATAAACACAGATCAAAGAACAGAATCTAAGCTTCTCTAACTCTTCTGCCCATACTCTCAGCTACTGGAGGAGAGAGAACAACAGGGCAGAGGAAGAAGGTGCTGGGTCCTAGGTAAGCAAAATCAGAAGAGCTTTTATGTCCAAAACTCAAAGTCAAAACTCATCATTGGGATGGGAGAGGCAAGGACAGGGCCAGGCCCGTGTGAATTGAGGTCCAATTCTGAGTTGCTGGGGAAGCCCCAATGGCTCAAGAGGTAAAGAATTTGCCTGCAATGCAGGAGACCCAGGTTTGATCCCTGGGTCGAGAAGATCCCCTGAAGAAGCAAATGGCAACCCACTCCAGTATTCTTGCCTGGAAAATACTATAGACAAAGGAGACTAATGGGCTACAGTCCTTGGGGTCACAAAGAGTCGGACACGACTGAGCATGAACAAGTACATACGTACATCTGAGTTGTTAGGTTAAAAAGACTTAAGTCCTGAGGAGGCAATACAGTAAGTCCCCTATATATGAGCCAGTTCTCTTCCAAGAGTTCGTTCTTAAATCCAATTTTTTCATAAGTCTAACAAACTTAGCCTGGGTACCCAACTAACACAATGAACTATATAGTACTGTACTGTAATTGTTTTATACTACTTTTCACACAAATAATACATAAAAACAAACACAAAAGACAAAGAAAACATTTTTAATCTTGCAGTACAGTAATCTCACAGATACGTGAACTAATTGACACAACTGGAAGTGTGAACACACGTTCACATCTCTGAAAGTTTGCAACTTGAAGGTTCGTATGCAGGGGACTTACTGTATTGAGCCTGTCAGAAGAATCATTTGGCCGTAAATGTGTGGAAAGGAAGGAAAGAGCGTCCAGGAGGAGGCCAGGTCTGACACACGGAGCCATCTTCTCAGGATGCTCAGGCTCTGGAAGCAACAGGCTAGTGTGAACCTGGTATTACTATTATCACCACAAGAACCTAAAGACTGAATATCCTCCCGATGAAATTGAGAGTTGTTGTACTCCTACATGGTGACCAATTGAGGTCAGGACTCTACCTCTTTCAGCTGTGGAGCAGGTATAAAATGTATTCCATACAAAAAAAAAAAAAAGGACGAAATGGAGGCTTTTCATATGTGGTGTGAGCTTCTTTTCATAACTGAAGGTTCCTTAGGACAGGAGATGGGTTTCCCTTGTGGCTCAGCTGGTAAAGAATCTGCCTGCAATGTGGGATACCTGGATTCGATCCCTGGAGGAGGGAAAGGCTACTCACTCCTGCATTCTGGCCTGGAGAATTCCAGGGACTGTATAGTCCATGGGGTCGCAAAGCGTCAGACACGACTGAGCAACTTTCACTTTAGGATAGGAGATAGGCTTTTCAAGGCCCAGTGAAAGCGAACCATCTTTGTAAACTGCTCTGAAGGAAATCACACTGAGAATCAAGGATCTTGGACCTATTGCCTCTCTTTATTTCCATTGCTCTGAATATATAAAAAACTTGCCTGGCTGTGTCTTGTATTGCATTAGAGGCTAGCTGAAAGATTAAATTTTCTTTTTACATTGCCATCTCTCTTACCATTAAACTTTCTTTCTGAAAGCTATAGCTGGCTTTGCAAAGTAATGCTTCCATCATTCTGAGGTTTGCCCTTATTACATAATGCAAAATCAGTCAGATCATTTAGACTAATGCATTTAAGCCACTAATCCAAGTGATGCTCCTCTGAGCATGTTCAGGGCTTTAGGAGTTACTGGTTCATTGCAAGGAATTATGTTTTTCTGTCCTGTGCTTGCTTGTAGAATGTACTTCAGAAATGCCGAGACAGGTGGGGTCCACAGGGAAAGCCTTCCTGAATGCTAGAAATACCAGGTGGGAGCTAGAGAGTCAGAAGTGCTTATCTGTGGGTGGCACTGACAGTGGAAGCCTTTTCATCAAACACAGCCAGATTTACTGCTACATTCTGAAAGACACGAGAGAAGAAAGAGAGAGTCCTGGCCTGGGAGTCAAGGGATACGCAGACCATTCCTAGCCTACTGACTCAGGCTTTGACTGGTGACAAGTGGCTTAGCCGTACTCAGATTCCTCCACTCTAAAAGTCAGATGAAAATAGCCATTAACATATTTCCGTGCCTTGGACATCCTGTCTAGTAAGTGAGTCTCTTTCTGACCTAAGGAAGTGAAGTGACTTGTCCAAGGACAAAAGTTCCTTAACGCCCCAGGGGGAGGGCTTCCAGGGCTCTGTGTCCTGGATGGTCACCATAACCCTGCTGCCAGCCCCGCTTGGAAGACAAGTTTTTAAAGCAGTTTAAGTTTGCTTTTGCTGAGTATTCAACTCAGCATTTCACGAAGTTATAGACCAATGTTTCTTTTTAAGGCAAATGTTAAAAATATATAAATAAGCAGCTTGCAAGTAAGCTTTGTAAACTTGAATTTCATCTTTGTTTAGAAGCTGACTCAGACTGGATTTTATTCAAACTCCTGTTCTAGCTCCAAAGAAAAATGGCTCCCAAATGTTAGCCTCTCAACACTGGTGCTTCACACTTGCCAAAAGGGCCTGGTATTTCAAAGATCCATTCAGCTCTGAAGCAAAGAACAGTGCCCCACATATATGAAAGCTCACGTTCAATTCTCAAAGACCATTTGTCTATCTGTTTGGAGTTCTATTTGTTAGCCCCAATTGTCTAAGGTTTAAGTATGCAGCCATCGATATATATGTATTTGCACCAAAGAATCTATCTTTAGTATCTTTAGACTAGGTACACTTTCTCCTTTCTGCTGATACAGAATCTAGCAGGCCTCATTTCCCCAAGAGTCTAGTATTGTCTACATCAACAGTCAAGAAATCCACTTTTCCTCTGGGTAATCTCTACAAGCTGGCAGGCACCTCTTTGGCCACTTTGGTGTCTACACTGGTTGCCTTGCCCTTTACCCTGATGTTGTACTGAGTCCAATCAGCAGCACTCAATATGTTTATTCTTTCACTCTTTGAGCCAGTGCTTAGCCATCTCTTGAATAAATGTTAGGCTCATAGGTACATGCCATTGGTACTGACCCACCAGCTACATGCTTCAGGTTTTCCGTTTTTCTGCTTTTTTTTTTTTTATTGTTCGCAATGAATATGGTTGGCTGTATCTACTCCCCATTTCTTCCTCCATGACAGAGTCTTACTCATCTCCAGCTATTCACCCCTATGTCATGCAGCCAAGTATCTTCCAGGAAGCTAACCCCTTTTCTCACCCCTGCCAGCCCAGTTTCAAGAATGGGAGTGATTAATAGATTCAAATTCTCCAGTTGCCATAACCAACTCAGAAATAGACATGGGCATAAAGTACAAACATTACAGGCCAATGAATAGCTCAGAAATCAAGAATGAATTAGCTACCCAACTGCTAACAACATCTGTTTTGATCAATATTCACATTTTATTTTTCTAGAGAAGCTTCTTTTCCTGACTTGAAAGATCCCAAGAAAAAAACCTCTGCATGTTGTTCTTAACCTGTCAAAGAGGTTTTATGGAGAGTTCAAAGAATTTAGATCCTTGGATAGCTCACTTTGCCCAAATAGGTTTATATCTCTGATCTGTGTAGTGAAGAGGATGAAAAGCTGAACTATATTTGGGTTACATGTGTTATGAGATCAGCAGGAGAGATTTCACCATCGACTCTGATATACCTTAAACTGTAGGGATTCCTATACCTTAGACTTGCTGGAATATTCCTAGGATATTGGGCTAAAGAAAGAGAGACAAAGTTATACCCATAGAAAGAGGCCACTCCAAACAGGAATGGTGGTATTATTTAGCAAAATTATAAGAGAAGTACGTATTTTTATGTATTTGTTTTGTTTTGTTGCAGTTTTGGTGGAATAACATTTAAATGTTAAACACATAAAAGAAAATTCCATTCAATAATATTAACTGGTCCCCCCCCGCCCCCCACTCACAGTGTTTCCCTTATCCCTCTGGTCCTCCACCCCTTCTAGTAGTTAGGTTTATCTGTAAGACTTTCTACCTCAGGGAAGTACTGCAACAACAAAAGGCAGAGTGTTCTTTCTGCCTCTTTCTGGCTTTTGAGTTTCAAAACATTCAGTCTGTCGGTGAATGGAAAGGACTCATAGCGTGGATAAAATATTTTGAAGAAGACATCATGAGTCAGAGCAAATATTCCTCATCCCTTATTTCTCATCCCACCCTGGGCCTCAGACTAATGACAAACAAAGTCCTCAGGCTGAAAAGGAGAAATGAACATTAGAGATAAGCTATGAGAACAAAATTAGATGGCTTTCAAACATGGTTCCAAAATCCTTTGAAATTTCTCCCATTGAGAGGTAGAGGTCTATGTTCCCTCTCCTTGAATCTGTATGGCTTTCTGATTTCTTTTAGCAATAGGGTATGGCAGGAGTGACTTCTATGACTCTTAAGCCTGGGCCCTAAGTGGTAATGCAGTTCAGGCCTTCCCTGACAGTCCAGTGGTTAAGACTCTGTCCTTCCAATGCAAGGAATGTGGGTTTGATAACTGGTCAAAGAACTAGGGTCCCACATGTCATGTGGTATAGCCCAAAACAAAGTAATTAATTAAAAAAATAAAAACAGCTAGGAATCTAAAAAAAGCAATGCAGCTTCTATCTTATTTTCTAGAACACTGGCTTTTGGTGCCAGAAACTGCCAACCCTGAGACAGCTATGCTGTGTGGAAGCCAGGCCATACAGAGAGGTGAGAGTATAGACACTCCGGTCAGCCATCCTCATTTTCCAGCCATTCCAGTCCAGGCTCCAGACGTGAGTCAATGAGTCTTCAGATGATTTCAGTCCAAAGCCATTGGGTCTCCCCAGTTGAAGACTAGACCACATGGAGCTGTACCTACTGTGCCCTGTCTGAATTCTTGACCCACCAAACTCAATGAGATAATAAAAAGTAGTTGAAGTTGCTACATTTTAAGCTGATTTATTTCAAAGCAATAGTAATTGGAACAGAGGAGATTTCTTCCCTGTCTCTGAGCAACCTCTCACAGAAGATAAACCTCTCGGGTCTGTCTGAAGAATCTGGCTTTTGCGGTGATGTGACTATGGTAACTTGCAATTACTCTGCAGATACAATGCATCTTCACAATTACTTTGGTCTCTTTTTAGAGGAATATCAAGAGTAAAGCCTCAAAATCAGGAAGGACTAATCTTCAGTTTCAGTGTCTTCATCTAGTGGTGGTTGGGATTATGGCACACAGTAATTTTATACAAGCTCTAAGGCTTTTGGCTAACTTAAACAGAGCTAACTGATGCTGGGAAAGATTGAAAGCAGGAGGAGAAGGGGACAACAGAGGACAAGATGGTTGGATGGCATCACCAACTCAATGGACATGAGTTTGAGCAAGCTCCGGGAGATGGTGAAGGACAGGGAAGCCTGGAGTGCTGCAGTCCAAGGGGTCGCAAAGAGTTGGACACAACTGAGCGACTGAACATAGCAACAATATGCCCAGGAGTGAGATTTCTGTGCTTCATGTTAAATCACTTCAGTTGTGTCCGACTTTTTGCGACTCCATGGACTGTCGTCCGCCAGGCTCTCTGTCCATGGGATTCTCCAGGCCAGAATACCAGAGTGGGTTGCAATTTTCTTCCCCAGGGGATCTTCCTGAGCCAGGGATTGAACCTACATCTCTTACATCTCCTGCATTGTCAGGCAGGTTCTTTACCACTAGCACCATCTGGGAAGCCCCCCAAGAGATTGCTGAGCCCTGTCCAAATCGCCAACACACAGTACAGTGTTTGTCCCAAGCCACTAACTATGGTGCTGTTATACGTATAGAAAAACTGGCATAGTTGACTAACTGCTCTAACAAACACTTAGTGCATCTTAGTGACTTAACACAATGAAGTTTACTGTTTGCTTGAGTCATCGTCCAGTGTAGGTTTCTGGTCATGGGAAGAACCACTGCTTTACTCAGCTGCTCAGGAACCCAAGCTCCCATTTTCTTGTGATCCCCATCTCTCTGTTAGGTCCTTCGCATCCTCTCCATGTATGTGACAGATGAGACAGAGAGAGATGAGGGAATCATGAAGAATATATTTATAGAGCAGGCCTGAAAGGGGCACAGAACACTTTTACTTTCATTCTGTTGGCCAGAACATGGTAACGGAGACTGGAAAGTGCAGTCTAGTTGTGTGCCCTGACAAAAGAGAAGACAAATAAAGGTTAGGATATAATGGTCACTGCCCCAGGCATAAATGCTCTCTTCCACTTTGTCTGTTTCTCAGTGCCTAGCATGCTATCTGGCTTATAATAAATGCTTCATAAATGCTCGTGAAATGAATGAATGAATGAATAAAATAGATGGTGATGCTGTAGTGCTTCATGTAGTTTAAGAGCTGAGAATTACTCATGGAAGGAACATTTGTCTCATCCAGGCTCATCTTCTGCTAAATCTTTGAATTCATTTTTAACTTTACAATAGACCACTCAACATTTTAAAACCCAAGGATGAAATGGATATTGATGTTTTACTGTGGCTAGTTTCCTAATACTGAGGTGATGACATAATAGCTTTTGCTTGTCCTGAAATTTGTAAGCATATCAAATTTAAAAGAACAAATTGAAAGTATACTTAAAGTCTCGTCTCTGATTCCCCACGACTTTATATATATATGCATCTCATTATTTATCCTATTCAATCAAGTTACCAATAACATAAGCACTTTTACATTAAATATATTACAAATAGCCTGGTTTAAAAATTTACACAATATAACTTGTAGTGCAATACAGGATACCACATAAGAATCAAGCACTGAAAAGTCAGAGAGATTTAGATCCTAGTCTTCATTCTGTTATGAATCATTTAAATTTCTTTGGCTTGAGTTCCTTGAGTCCCTACCTGTTGTAAAATTCTGGAATTCTTTAATTCTGTATCAGAAAACATAGAGGCATCCTTCATTTTTCTCTCCTAGTCAAATCAAATAAATATAGAGCAAGCTTCTTCAATCAAGGTCCAAATTTGGAGCTTTATGTTTTATTTTACACTGAGAAATGGGAATGTGAGTAAATAGACTATAAGGTATAATTTCTGAACACAAGGAATTCAGGTAGGGAAGATTAAACGGGCTCCAGGCAGCATTGGCGCAGTTACTCAACCGTGGGGTAAGGCAGGAAGGGACAGCTGGCAGCCTTCGTTCATTCCTTCTGTCGTCTTCAGTGTTCGTCAATTACTACTCACCTGTGAGTGCGTTTTTAGGCTGGGTCTTTCCATGCACTCTATTTTGAAAAAACACCCTCAGAGGGTTTGTGTTCATCATTACCACTTTGAACGGAGGATTTTTAAATGATCAAGTCCACCATTGTGGGAAGGGGAGAATATTTTCATTTGGAAGAGTCTGCTTTGCAGGTTAGAATTCTATAGACCCTGAGAGCAAGAAGAAGATCCTGGACACCAAAATCATGGTGCCAGGATTCCCATTTCCCGAGAAAATTCAGCAGTAAGGACCCCTGCAGCAAGTAGAAGGATCGCACAGGTCACAGGCAAGCTAACTGGGCAAAGGGAAGGCTGAAAACAGACCGTCCTCTTGGTGGGCGTGGGGAAATTAACAAGATGGTGCCAGTCAGGCTCTCCCGCCGCACGCTCTAACACCCTCTTACCCCATGTTCCGTAAACAATGATTGCATGGTTGTATAACGGCTGAGATCACTTATAGCGCTGAGTGTGTGTGTCACGAGGTCCTTGCTTGGTCACGGGCTACTTGTGCAATAGGTCTGTATGAGTTTTACCATGAAAGCCCTGGCTGCTGCTGCCTTGGGGCTATGTTGGGGTGGCATCATGGTTATGTTGTGTGAGATTATGTTATAGTCATGCTGTGGTTGCAGCTACAGCTGTTGCATCAGTCAGGAGAGAGGCTGTGTTCCAGCTGCCCTGCCAGCCAGGAGAGAAGAAATGTTGTCTGTACTTCCTATGGCTCCTCGAGTCTCCTTCCAGCTTCCTAGCTCACGCCTTGCCTACCCTGGGTTCAGCAAATAGTGCAAAAAGCATGGCACTGTGAGCAGGATGAGCAACATAGTTGGGAATAAAGCATCATGGAACAGAGACCAGAAAAGAAACCGAGTGGGTGGAGTTGGTTAAACTCATTCACTGACACCCTTGTCCATCAGTGCATATTCTAGATGTTTCTTCTTCAGTGTTGCCCTTAAACTATGTTAGGGTACACGCAGCTTAATTTTTGGCCTGATCAATTCAGTGGAAAGCAAGTAACCCAGTTAACTCGGGGAGAAGAATAATTTACAGCATGGATATGTGGTTTGCATAAAGTATTTACCTTTGGTTGGCCACATCGATGTGGTTATAAACAGTGACAATCTACCCCTGAAACGTTTGCCATTAGGAACTCTTTTGACCAGTATCACTCTGAAATTAGAGTCCTGCCTCCTCACTACTCAATTCCTTTTCAAAAGAACGCTATGGAGCAGATTAACGACACATTGTTCTTCTGTAATTCTCTGGTTACTCTAACAGAGTCAGGGTAAATTGGAAGGGAAGAAATGCAAACCAGCCTGAGGCTGCACTGCCCAATTTGATCAAAACGCAACGCAACCATCGTGGGTTCGAGTTTGGTGGTCCAAAACATTGGAATGTTTCAAAGACATCTCAAATGTGATGCCAGTGTTGTTTTATTTGGTTTGGGGTTTGCTATCCCTTTATGTTAAACAGGAGTTTGGAAAAGTCACACAAAAGACTCACTGTCTATTTTCATGGATGCCTACACACTAAGAAGCCAGTGTCACTGATAAAGGAAAACATCAAATATACTGAACAAAGTCTCCACTCACTTACCTCATGAATTTAGAGGAAGCTAAGGATGAATCAAACCTGATCTTTATTTAGCACCCTACCTCCCAGCAACAAGTCTCTCAAAGCAACTGGATTCTGAGTCTTGGAACAGTACATAAATCGATATTCACCTGGATCTCCCTGCTGTGACCCATGTAAGACCCTTGGATGAATAACATCACCCAGATCTTCTTAAGAAAGATACTGGAACTATCCACTGTCTTTGAACCCTGGAGAAATATGAATATTACCCTCTAATCCAGGTTTTGAGGTGAGAAGGTTAAATTCAGAATCCAGAGTGGCCAATGATATGTAAGTGATGCACCAAAACGTATTTATCTAAAGTACTATTTTTCAAAGTTTTATTTTGTTTGTTTAGCCCAGATAGCAAAATACGGTGTTGTCAGTCAAGACAGACTTCAAACTGCCTGGGCCCGTTAGAAACGTTTCATTAATAACATGTGTTTACCATTGAGAGGAGTAGAGTTTGTGTGCTAAGATTTTGTTTGTCAGTCATTCACTGGAACCCCACTGTTAATAGCATACAATGGTTTGTGGTTATGCCACAATTTAACCCAGGTTTAAAAATACAAACCAGAGCCCTGGTGGTCTAGAAGGAACGGGGAGTGAGGGAAGATATTGGCTCAACCTGCTTTGTGGGCTGGTGGCTTGGAATGCTTTACAAACTAATCAAATTTATTGACTATGATCCTGAGGACAAAAAAAAGTCACATGTTGGGGTGTGCATCCTGGTTTGACGGCAGTTTGGTGAGGTTCTGAATGTCTGAAGGGGGAAACAAGGCAACTCTTTGGCATTCCTTTCCCCAAAGACAAATGAGAAACAGATATCACAGAATATGAGAGGGTTTTTTTTTTTTTTTCCAGCAGTCTAATAAGAAAAAGAGATTTTTTCCCCTACAGTTTTAATTCAGCTGTATGTTAAAGATCAATCAACAGAATTAATACTGACCTAGGTTGAAGAGGCAATGAAATTTCTATTAATTCAGTAGTTAAAGCAGCAAATACTCTAAATGTAGCACAGAGAAAATAACTGATTTTATATGTGTTATCAGTTTACCTCCATAGGGCTAGCTGTAGGTTCATTGGGATCAAACAGTGCTCAATCTAGATGTACTTAGAGCAGATATAGAACCCGAGGGGGTATATTTACACTTTGCACAGATCTATGTGTAAAATATCCATTTAAAATGCAACAAAACATAGTTATCTACAGTAATGGGTAGAAAATACCTTTGTGTTTAATGAGCCACCTCAGTGATGCAGAAAGATACTAAACCATGAAGAGCTGTTATATGATGTGTTTATGAAATCTCATAGTCATGGAAATAACACCATGACCCTCAACATTTGTGAAATCTTATATTACATGTGCTTAAAACCAATTTTCCAGTTGCTTGCAATGTATCCTTTTAAAAATATTTGCATTTCAAAATAAAACAAGATCACATTGAGAGAAAATTTAACCCATAAAAAATGAGAGGAGGCGGTCTTAAGTTATCTGTTTACACATTACTAGAGGAAAGATTTGGTACTTGAAAACGTTTTAATGTTTTGAGTTTGTTTTCCTTCCGTTTTATCACTTTGTGTTAGGCAAAAGAACAAATCTAGAGAGAAAGGGTTACAACTAAAAGATCCATTTTCCAAGTTCTAGGTACATAGAAAATGAAGAAGAGATGACTTTAAACTGACACTTTACAGTTTCAAAAATCAAAGTCCACAAGTATACATTGTATGTGGACTTCACATGCAGCAATGTGCTAGGAATCATGAAGGCTGGTAAAGATGAATAAAACTGAATCTACTGTTGAGTCACTGACTATCTAACCAAATACACTAGCATTTAAAGGTGGCTCTTGTGGTAAAGAACCCACTTGCTAATGCAGGAGACCTAAGAGGCATGGGTTCAATTCCTGGGTCAGAAATATTCCCTGGAGGAGGGCATGGCGACCTACTCCAGTATTCTTGCCTAGAGAACCCCATAGATAGAGGAGCCTGGTGGGCTACAGTGCATACGGTTGCAAAGGATCGGACATGACTCAAGTGACTTAGCACACACGCAATGGTTTAACAAATCTTTGCATGTCTGGAAGCAAAACACTGCAATCTCTTATTTTTAGTCCTGTATAATTCTTGGAGGTATTTCTTGTGACAATTTTGTTTGTTTATAGCACTTTATTGTATAATAAACTTTTTCTGTAATTAACTGGGATGGAAATGTTAAAAAGGGACAAATATTATTTAGGGTACTTGGTCCTTTCTCCAGGGACTAGAGGAGACAGCAGATATAGAGGATGAACCTGGGGCTCCTCAAAGTAAAGAATTGAGCTGCATAATCCTTGACATCAGACTAAAAGAAAAACTTTTAGAAACTCTGCTTTAACTCTCAGTTCAGTTCAGTTCAGTCGTTCAGTTGTGTCCGAATCTTTGTAACCCCATGGACTGCAGCACGCCAGGCTTCCCTGTCCATCACAACTCCCAGAGCTTGCTCAAACTCATGTCCATTGAGTCGGTGATGCCACCCAAGCATCTCATTCTTGGTCATCCCCTTCTCCTCCTGCCTTCAATCTTTTCCAGCATCAGGGTCTTTTCCAATGAGTAAGTTCTTTGCATCCAGTGGCCAAAGTGCTGGAGTTTCAGCTTCAGCATCAGTCCTTCCAATGAATATTCAGGACTGATTTCCTTTAGGATTGACTGGTTTTATCTCCTTGTAGTCCAAGAGACTCTCAAGAGCCTTCTCCAATACCACAGTTCAAAAGCATCAATTCTTTGGTGCTCAACTTTCTTTATAGACCACCTCTCACATCCATACATGACTACTGGAAAACCCCAGACCATAACGCAACCATCTTTAAATCTAAAGTTGGTCTGCCAGAAAACAGCATTTTGAGGTTATAAATATTTAACAGTATGACACTAATTTATTCATATGACACTAACTTATTCATATGGCAATATAAAAACCAAACAACCCAGTCAAAAACTGGTCAGAGGACCTGAATTGACATTTTTCAAAAGAACACAGACAGATGGTCAACCAGCTCAAGAAAAAGATGTTCTATATTGCTAAATATTAGAGAAATACAAATAAGAACCACAATGAGGCATCACTTCACTCCTTTCAGAATGGCTACCATCAAAAAGTCTACAAATAACAAATGCTGGTGAGGATGTGGAGAAAAGGGAACCCTGGTACACGGTTGGTAAGAATGTAAGTTGGTGTAGCCACTGCAGAAAATAATATGGAGTTTCCTCAAAAAACTAAAAATAGTACTACCATACGATCCAGCAACTCCATTCCTGGGTATATATCTGGAACAAAGAAAACACTCATTCAAAAAGATACATGCACATCCAATGTTCATAGGAGCACTGCTCATTGTATGGGATATTGTATTCTATTCCATACAATAGCCAAGATATGGAGGCTACCTAAGTATTCATCAACAGATAAATGGATGAGAAGATGTGATACAAATATACAATGGAATATTAGCCATAAAAAAGAAAGAAATAAAAAAAAATAAATAAAATAAATAAATAAATAAATAAAAAGAAAGAAATAGGGCTTCCCTGGTGGCTCAGCGGTAAAGAATCTGTCTGCCAATGCAAGGGATATGTGTTTGATCCCTGATCTGGGAAGATCCTACATGCTGTGATGCAACCAAGCCCATGTGCCTCAACTACTGAGCCTGTGCTCTAGAGCCCAGGAGCCACAACTACTGAAGGCTGCGTGCCCTAGAGCCCATGCTCTACAACAAGAGAAGTCACCGCAATAAGAATTCCATGCATGGTAATTAGAGATTAGCCCCCTCTTGCTGCAACTAGAGAAAAGCCTGTGGACAACAATAAAAACCCAGCACAGTCAAAAATAAATTAATTTTAAGAAAGAATGAAATAATGCCATTTGCAGCTACATGGATAGACCTAGGAAATATTATGCTTAGTGAAACAGATCAGACAGAGAAAAGCAAATACTACATGTTATCACTTACACTTGGAATCTAAAAAATAAAACAAATGAATATATATAGCAGAACCAGAAACAGACTCACAGATATAGATAAGAAACTAGGGCTTACCAGTGGGGAGAGGGAAGGGAAAATGGGCAAGGCAGGAGTAGAAGATTAAAAGATACAAGCTACTATGTGTATAACAGATAAGCAATAAAGATATATTTTACAAAATGGAATAACAGTCATTATTTTGCAATATCTTCTAATGGAAGATAATCTATAAAAATAATGAATCACTATGCATACACCTGAAATTAATATAATATTGTAAATCAACCATACTTCAATAAAAAATTTTCAACAGAATTAAATTAAGTGCTTCAGTTCATCAGAGGACAACATTGGGAGAGTAAAGGTTCAAGCTACCAGGGAAGAAAAAGATACCTATTTAGAGACTATAAAGAACTCCAACAAGTCAGTAAGAAAAAAGTAGACAACTCAGTAGAGAAATGGGTTAAAAGACTTGAACAGGTATTTCATAAAGGGGATATTAAAGTGGCCAATAAGCATGTGAAAACATGCTCAAATATACATGGTTCATTAGTAACCAAGAAAATGCAAATTGAAGTACAATATAATATTGTTAAACAGTCAACAAACTGACTAAAGCAATAAAGACATAAAATTCCAAATATCGGCAAAGATAGTAGCAACTCAAATCTTTACACACTGCCCGTAGTAGTGTGAATTTATACAACCACTTTGTAAAACTCTTCAGCACTCAACTAATTCCTCTCTCTCTCTCTATGTATGTGTGTGTGTGTGTGTATATATATATATACATCCCTCTCTCACATATATATATATATAGACAAAAATACATATGTACTTGCTTTCACAAAAAGACTTCTTCACTGGAATGTTCATTGCAGTGTTATTCATAGTAGTCCCAAACCAAACTGGATATTATCCAGATGTCTATCAGTGTATAAATAAATTATGACATATTTACTCCATGGAATTTTATACAACATTGAGAATAAATGGCCTACAGGTATACACAATAGGGTAATTCTTTTAAAAAAAATATTCGGCAAAATGTCAGATATGAAAGAAAGTACCTGCTGTATGATTCCATTGGTATAAATTGCAAAAGGAGGACCAAGTAAGCCGTGCTGTTGGAATTCAGGATGGTGACCTTATGACTAGATGGGAACAGGGGAGGCTGTTTAGGGGCCTGGTTGCGTTTCACTTATTTATGGCTGCACTGTCGTCAGGGCTTTGCACAAGCTTCTCTAGTCAAGCAGGGCCTGCTCTTCACTGCAGTGAATGTGCTTCTCACTGTGATGGCTGCCCTTGTTGCTCCAGCTCTAGGTACATGGGCTTCAGCAGCTGCAGCACTCAGGCTCAGTAAATGTGATGCGCAGACTTAGTTGATCCACAGCGTGTGGAATCTTCCTGGACCAGGCATGAAACCCTTGTCCACTGCATGACCAGGGAAGCCCTGGTCATGTTTGTTTTGGATCTGGGTGCTGATTTCACAAGTCTTTTCAGTTTGGGAAAAATTCATCAAGGTATATGCTTATGATAAATATGCATTTCAATATATGTATTTTATATCAGTAAGAAGTTTTAAAAATGGTTTTGTCTCATTGGTTCACATTGGTTGGGTAAAGAGCTGTGATAGATCTTCTATATGATCGAAGAAAGAATCATGAGAGATGAGGCTGATGCCTGACAAAATCAAACATATGGACTACTGGTTCATTTCTTCTCTAACCAGTTTCCATTATCCTTTTTGTCTTCCTTTGTTTCGTTTATTTACTTAATGACAGAGCCACATTAAACAAATTTTGCCTAATTCTGAGAAACAGCACTGTGCCAACTCTCTTATGT
Organism: Cervus canadensis; assembly: GCF_019320065.1. NCBI lineage: Eukaryota > Metazoa > Chordata > Mammalia > Artiodactyla > Cervidae > Cervus > Cervus canadensis. Next base: position 72,753,030 of record NC_057386.1, read on the forward strand.
AGATTAGTGTCCTTCAGTTCAGTTCAGTTCAGTTCAGTCACTCAGTCGTGTGAGACTCTTTGCGACCCCATGGACTGCAGCACGCCAGGCCTCCCTGTCCATCACCAACTCCTGGAGTCCACTCAAACTCATGTCCATCGAGTCGGTGATGCCATCCAGCCATCTCATCCTCTGTCATCCCCTTCTCCTCCCCTCTTCAATCTTTTCCAGCATCAGGGTCTTTTCAAATGAGTCAGTTCTTCACATCAGGTGGCCAAAGTATCAGAGTTTCAGCTTCAGCATCAGTCCTTCCAATGAACACCCAGGACTGATCTCCTTTAGGATGGACTGGTTGGATCTCCTTGCAGTCCAAGGGACTCTCAAGAGTCTTCTCCAACACCACAGTTCAAAAGCATCAATTCTTCAGCACTCAGCTTTCTTTACAGTCCAACTCTCACATCCATACATGACCACTGGAAAAACTGTAGCCTTGACTAGACGGACCTTTGTTAGCAAAGCTCTGCTTTTTAATATGCTGTCTAGGTTGGTCATAACTTTCCTTCCAAGGAGCGAGTGTCTTTTAATTTCATGGCTGCAATCACCATCTGCAGTGATTTTGGAGCCCCCCAAAATAAAGTCTGACACTGTTTCCACTGTTCCCCCATCTATTTTCCATGAAGTGATGGGACCAGATGCCATGATCTTAGTTTTCTTAATGTTAAGCTTTAAGCCAACTTTTTCACTCTCCTCTTTCACTTTCATCAAGAGGCTCTTTAGTTCTTCTTCACTTTCTGCCATAAGGGAATGTCATCTGCATATCTGAGGTTATTGATATTTTTCCCGGCAATCTTGATTCCAGCTTGTGCTTCTTGCAGCCCAGCGTTTCTCATGATGTACTCTGCATTGAAGTTAAATAAGCAGGGTGACAATATACAGCCTTGACGTACTCCTTTTCCTATTTGGAACCAGTCTGTTGTTCCATGTCCAGTTCTAACTGTTGCTTCCTGACCTGCATACAGGTTTCAAGAGGCAGGTCAGGTGGTCTGGTATTTCCATCTCTTTCAGAACTTTCCACAGTTTATTGTGATCCACACAGTCAAGGGCTTTGGCATAGTCAATAAAGCAGAAATAGATGTTTTTCTGGAACTCCCTTGCTTTTTCAGTGATCCAGTGGATGTTGGCAATTTGATCTCTGGTTCCTCTGCCTGTTCGTTTTTAATTTACTAGCTGCTGTTACAAGTCAGGATGGAAGGTTAAGCTTTGTGGTGAGCCATAGGTCAAAGAAGCATATTTTCTACAAGCTGCTAAGGAGACCAGAACACGGCTGTCCCACACAGAGCCCTTCACACATTACACATGGAGTTTACTGGATGCTCTCTCAATGAGCCTACTTAATCTGCACCAAGATGAGCAATAGTTCCTTTTCGCAAAAGGCTAGGCATGAGTATCAGAAAATTGTACACTTCTTTTATAACAGAAGTAGCAGCAAAACAAGCTGTGCAAAGCATCTACTACACTATCTTTATTTAACCTGACAATCCAGGTCCAGGCACAGTGCGTTAGTTGCTCAGTCAAGTCTGATTCTTTGCAACCCCATGGATAGTAGCCCGCCAGGCTCCTCTGTCCATGAAATCCTCCAGGCAAGAACACTGGAGTGGATTGCCATTCCCTTCTGCAGGGGATCTTCCCAACCCAGGGATCAAACCTGGGTCTCCTGCATTGCAGGCAGATTCTTTACTGTCTGAGCCACCAGAGAAGCCCTTGGTTCCCAGGGCTCGGGGTGGGGGGTGATGGCAGAGTCACAAACGCTGAGTCCGGTGATTTCAATCACAGTTCAGGGAAAGGCAGTGATACATTCTGAGAGCAGAGGACAGTTGTATCATGGAGACCGAGTTGGTTTGGGTTGATCAGAGATTTCCTACTACCTGTAGATGTCTTTATTCACAAATGCTTCTGTCTTGGCTTTTTGAGTGGATAAGTAGGGGCCAGTTCATACATTAAAAAGGCAAAAAAAGTTGTATTGATTTCTTTAAGGAGAGTCCTCTTCACAACAGTACTGTAAAACCAGACTTTGAAAATTAAAAAAGCAAGAAGTATCTTTGACATTTCTTCTAGCCCAAAATGACTACAAATCTGTTTCAGTATTTCCACCAAATCTTTGTCACCTAAAATTTTACTCAACTATTTACAAATGTAGGTAACACAGGTGTTGAAACAAACCCTAAATTTGCAATGGCTTAATCTAATAGATGTTTATCTTCAGTCATTTGAAATGTTGGTCTTCTACCTAGTGGTTGACTTTCCTCCATGCCATGAATCAGAGACCACCATCCCTAAGATCTTATCATCACTATCCACATTGAGCTGGAGGAAAGGGAAAAGGTGTAGAAAACAGGCATGTGTACTAAGTCATGTCTGACTCTTCTAGACGTTACGGGACTGTACCCGCCAGGTTCCTCTGCCCACGGGATTCTCCAGGCAAGAATATTGGAGTGGGTTGCCATGCACTCCTCTAGGGGATCTTCTCAACTCAGGGATCAAATCCGTGTCTCTTGTGTCTCCTGCATTGGCAGGCAGGTTCTTTTCACCAGCACCACCTAGAAAGTGTAACTCCTACTTATAAAGCCAACTCAGAAACAACTTTCAAACATATTCTGTCATGAGAAAACTATATAACTGTATAGCTGCCCCAATGTGCAAGGTTTGGGGAACTGTCACTCTTGACTGAGCAGTTGTCTCTCAGCAATGATGCCTCGTTGTGGAAGAGGAAACATGGGTTTTGGTGGATGTGACCATCTTACTGTGTTCATTGTTCATTCATTTTATTTAAGCTTAGAGGCAGGAGGTGTTCCTTTGGAAAAGAGTTGGGGAAAGATGAGACCAGTGGGGTTTTGTTTCTCAGACTCACCTTTATGGATTCTCCATCTGCCTTGTGATTTGACCATGGCCAAGAAGTTTCTGCCTTCATTGGCACATAGATTTGGTTTGGTTTAGCAGAAATACATATCTAGAAGCCCTGCTGTGCTTACATTGGAACAGATGTGCTTCAGCCCACAAACGTCAATCTGAATTACTTTGTGTGTGTTGTCTTCCACGCTATTCTGAGAGTTCAGTCCCCTTCTTTTTTTTTAGGATGTGTTATCATCACAGTGTGTGCGTGCACGTTCAGTCGCTCAGTCATATCCAACTCTTCAAGACCCTATGTACTGCAACCGGCCAGTCTCCTCTGTCCACGGAATTCTCCAGTCAAGAATACTGGCGTGGGTTGTCATTTCCTCCTCCAGGGGATCTTCCTGACCTGGGGATCAAACCCGCATCTCCTGCATTGCAGACAGATTCTTTACCCCTGAGTCACTGGGGAAGCCAATATCATCGCAGTGTAAATGTGGACTTCTAAATTTGTCTCTTTGACTTAGTTGTTTGACAGCATTTCTCCCCTCAAGTAAATCTGTAGCTCCCTGGAGGTAGATCTCAGTGCTTCCCATCTTCAAGGAAGCACCTTGTTACCCTCAAGAGTGCAATAAACCACAGGTTATTAAACATTTAACTATTTATTTGCACTTGTCATCACTTATGTTACTTACTAGTCCTGATCATGAATCCCGCTTTCACAATGGCATAGCTTTATCATTTCAGATATGTTTATAGAGCTTTGCTGACTAGATTTTGTAGTCACTCATTTTATTTGCTGGGGGTCCAAACAAGTCTTCTTTCTTTGGACCTTCCTATTCTATCTCCAGGACTGCTATTTCCCAGGCACTCCTATTTCTGAGACATGTTTTAGTGGCTTAATTTTTTAGGACACTCACCAACTGAAACGCATTGAATTGCAATCTCAGGACCTCAATAAGACAAACAGAACAACCAAGAGTATAATGATAATGGGGATATTTGCATTTTGAAACATTGAAAGCAGATTAGAACATCTCTGTCTTCTGTAACAGCAAGAGCCCAGTCTCATAAAAAAGGAAGCACAGGCATTTCCTAGAGAAAACCTTATGTGACTGGAGCTTGGAAAGCACTGCCCAGCTCTCTTCCTTGCTCCAACACCTCCCTCCAAACTTTGCCCCCTTCTCTCAGCATCCTGCTTCAAGTACATCCATGCAAAGATGCTTTCAGGAACATCTGTTTTCTCTCATGTGGGAAGACAAGCAGAGTGGATATCCTACAGAAGGAAATACCAGCAAACATTAAAACACCAGAGAAGACCTTGGTTGGGGTATCTGCAGATACTTCTCAGGACTAAATAAGCCCACAAATACACCCTACTTCATGTAGCAAGCTATTGAAACTCTGCAAATGCTGCAGAAAATTTCTCTGTTCCTTTACATCTCCAAATGCCAACTTCTGGTGTGTTGAGGCAAGGCCTAGATTTCAAGGTGCAAGTAAAAAAATAAACATTTGCCTCAACTTTTCTTTCCAAAAAACACCTTCAAATTCCTCATGAATGTTGGACTGCATTACTGTTGGCTAAGAAAGCTCTGTGTCTTGTACTTATTTAAGTTTTTAACAAATAGCTGCTATAAATCAATGGATTTTAGAATGAAAAGTTTCCTTAGTGATTCTGTAGCCTAAGCACATAGTACCTATGATGAAGTGGGAAAACTGAAAAGCAAAAACATCTTAAGGGTCATCAACCTAGAAGCCAGTTATTATATCTGAATTTCTACAAAATACTTTCTCCAGGAAATATATAGTAGCTTTTCAAAAAGAAATCAAAGTGTAATCTCTTGACCCTAAGGTTAACTAACCAGTTGCACTAAATTAGTAGAACACATCAATATTTTTCTTAGTCAATGACTTGTGCTTTACTGGAGCAACTTTGAGTCCAGATAAACATAATTAACATTAAAAGCTCAATATAAAAAGGAATGAAAATAAAATTGGGTCATTTGTAAGAGATGCGGATGGGCCTAGAGACTGTTATACAGAGATAAGCAAGTCAGAAAAAGAAAGACAAATATTGTATATTAATGTGTGCACGTGGAATCTAGAAAAATGGAATAGATGATCTTATTTGCAAAGCGGAATTAAGAGACACAGACGGTGAGAACACCAGGGATTGGTGGGGCGGGGGGTGTGGGGTTGTGGAGCGGGGATGTGGGATGAATTGGGAGATTGGGATTGACATATATATACTACTGATGCTGTGCATAAAATAGATAACTAATGAGAACCTATAGTATAGCGCAGGGAGCTCGACTCAAAGCTCTGTGGTGACCTAAATGGGAAGGAAATCCAGAAAAGAGGGGATATATGTGTACGGACGGCTGATTCACTTGGCTGTGCAGTGGAAACTAACACAGCATTGTCAAGCAACCACATTCCAATAAAAACTAATTTAAAAAACAAAATAAAAACAGTATATTTTCTGAGGTTCTTTGGCATTTATGAAGAATATAATGAATAAAATACAGGCTAATTATTAAAATTTTGTGATTATAGAGAAAAAAAAAACTGTTTTAGTCCTGCAATAGAGGTATGCATAGTTAATATTCTGATATCTTCACATTACTGACTTTCATTTTTTGAGTAATTACATTCTCTTTAATATTCTTTATTGTGATCAGCTTCATCAGCATTGTCCTGCTGTGGTAGTTAGTCTTCAAGATGTCTCTCATTGATCCTTACCTACTGCTATGAACACCCCTTGTGTAGTCCCCATTCACTGTCCCAAGACTGGCTTGCGCCATCAACAGTGTATGACAGAAATGAAAGAATGTCACCTCGGAAATTACATTATAGGTGCCTTCAGGTTTCATATTGGGCGGGCTGCCTCTCTCTCTCTGTGTCTCCTCTCTCACTCTAGGGGAAGCTAGTTGCCATATTGTGAGCAACATTATGACCGGTGAGGAACTGAGGCCTCCAGCCAACAGCCAGAAAGCCTACCCATAACCACATGCGTGAGTTTGGGAATAGCTTCTCCTGCCCCAGTCAGGCCTTGAAAAAACTTGGCTTCTCCTGCCCCAGTCAGGCCTTGAAAAAACTATCACCATGACTGATGGCCTGACTGAGCTCTCAGGAAGCACCCTGAGCCAGGGCCATCAGATAAGCCACTTCTCAGTCAATCCTGGGAAACTGGGTGAGGTAATTTATGTCTGATGCTTCCCAGGTGGCCTCATTTATGTTTTTATTTGGGCTTCCCTTGCAGTTCAGTTGGTAAAGAATCCGCTTGCAATGCAGGAGACCCCGGTTCAATTACTGGGTGGGGAAGATCCCCTGGAGAAGGGATAGGCTACCCACTCCAGTATTCTTGGGCTTCCCTTGTGGCTCAGCTGGTAAAGAATCTTCCTTAAATGTGGGAGACCTGGGTTCGATCCCTGGGTTGGGAAGATCCTCTGGAGAAGGGAAAGGCTACCCACTCCAGTATTCTGGCCTGGAGAGCTCTATGGACTGTATAGTCTGTGGGGTCACAAAGAGTTGGACACGACTGAGTGATTTTCACTTTCACTTCCACTTTCCCAGGTGGTGCTAGTGGTAAAAAAGCTGCCTGCCAATGCAGGTGACATAAGAGATAACAGTTTGATCCCTGGGTTGGGAGGATCCCCTGGAGGAGGGCATGGCAACCCACTCCAGTATTCTGGCCTGGAGAATCCCATGGACAGAGGAGCCTGGTGGGCTCCATTGGACTACAAAGGGTCAGACACTACTGAAGCAACTTAGCATGCACGCGATGAATGCCTGTTGTATTAAGCTAATAGGTTTTGGTCTGCTTTGTGGTGTAGCAAGAGAAAACTAATGCGCCTACAGTTTTAGAGTCTTCAAGAAAACTGTTAATGGCTATCTAATATCCTGCCTAATAGATGGATCATGATTTAATTATTGGATTCTCAGGATGATCTCAATTTTTTGCTCCTTTAATTGTTGTTGTTTAGTCACTGAGTCACGTCTGACTCTTTCGCCACCCCATGGACTGTAGCCCACCAGCCTCCTCTGTCCATGGGATTCTCCAGCGAGAATACTGGAGTGCATTGCCATTTCCTTCTCCAGGGGATCGTCCCGACCCAGCGGTCAAACTCGCAGCTCCAGCTTCATCTCTTGCATTGCAGGCAGATTCTTTACCACTGAACCACCATCAGTTCAGTCGCTCAGTTGTGTCCGACTCTTTGTGACCCCATGGACTGTAGCACGCCAGGCTTCCCTGTCCATCACCAACTCCCGGAGCTTGCTCAAACTCATGTCCATTGAGTTGGTGATGTCATCCAACCATCTCATCCTTGGTCATCCCCTTCTCCTCCTGCCTTCAATCTTTCCCAGCATCAGAGTCTTTTCCAATGAGTCAGCTCTTTGCAATGGTGGCCAAAGTATTGGAGTTTCAGTTTCAGCATCAGTCATTCCAATGAATATTCGGACTGATTTCCTTTAGGATTGACTGGCTTGATTTCCTAGCAGTCTAAGGGACTCTCAAGAGTCTTCTTCAAATCCACAATTTAAAAGCCTCAATTCTTCAGCACTCAGCTTTCTTTATGAGTCACCATGGAAGCCTTAATTATTGCAGTTTGCAATTATCTGTATCTGTGATTAGTTTTTTCTAGAACAGACGCTTACAAACACAATTGTTAAATAAAAACAATATTTTCAATGCTTTAGATATTCATATATTATGTTCCAAATTGATTGTACTAATGAGTAGTCTCATCCATTTCAATCTTATTGACTCGCAAGAGGCAGAATTGTGGCATGACTAAATTGTACCTGTTTATCGAACTGATTGCTCTTGATGTATAATTTAGCTTTGTATTGAGTCACCTTTTATATTAAATGGATATTCCCAAAAAATAGACCTCAATATCCATTTGAGTTTTGGTTGTATTTGATGATTCAGCTATCCAATGCAAGCACATTATCTTTTCCACCATACTTGTTCTCTTTCTGTTTTTTCTCATCTCAGAGTAGATTCACCATCCTCACAGTCTACCAGTCTAGAAGCTGGAGAGACATCTTAGGCTATTCCCTCGATCTCAGCCCTTACACACCCTCTACCCCTTCTCTTTACACTTCCCTCTCCTTTCGAGCTCCACAGCTACTCTCTTAGTGCAATCCTTCCTCAGCTCTCTCCCAGACTGTTCCTCGCATCTTGATCTTCAATCTTATCTTAGCCATGGCTGTACTCTATAACAATGAACCTGTGACTCTTGGAAGTAGTATTAACAATTTGATTTTATTCAACCCTGCTCTCTTACTATTATCTTCTACTTTTGTGGCTGCATTATTGAAAACTATATTGTTAATATTTTATATATAAAATATTATACTTTTTTCATGAAAAAAATCACCTGAACAAATTATACCTGCTGACTATAACAAGGCATGGCTTTCTAGGACCATGTCAATGAATCATCCAAGAGGGTTTGAGGGTTGCAGATGCAAATTTCAGCAGTGGTGAGGCAAAATCTGCCCTGAGTGATACTCATTCCTTCTTCTGCCTCTATAGAATACTCACTCTAGCGTAAGACCACTACATGCAAACCTTCAAGTTGCAAACTTTCAAAGATGCAAATGTGCATTCACTTGTCCAGTCAGAAAAGCTAATTCACACGTCTGAAGCACATTGTCACTTGCGGGCGTCCTCTACAAGCGGCTGTGCCTTTGTGTCCTTCGCCCTACAGAGCTGTATAGAGCACAGTAGTAGAGTGTCTCTATTTCAAGCCAAGGATGTCTAGAAGCAAGCATAAAAGCAGTGGCATATAGCCCATTGTGTTAGGTGGGTACCTAGGCTAACTTGATTGGACTTCTAAACACACTCTCAGAATGGAACTCATTCACATGGAGGGGCCTTACTGTAGCTGGGGTTTTGGTTTCCTTCCTCTAAGAACTGCCTCCAGCCCTCCAAAGTAGATTTCACAATTGATTTGGCATGGACCAAGGGCAGTGCCAGACAAAGTGTAGACAGTGAGGAAAAAGAAGATGCATCATTCTCCCCCTGTCTTTCAGCAGTTACTTACATTGGAGCATTTTAATGTTCAGAGGAAGAAAGATGGTCATTGTTTCAAATACTAAACTGAGTTTTTGTTAGTTATTATAAAATTTTTCTCCCAGAAAAAAATGAATACAGTCCATTTGACTTTGGATTATCTGGTAGGATTTCCATGTCTATTCTGGGTCATCTATTTTGTTGGCCAAAATGACCAAAAAGACCTAAACGAAGATCAAGTACAAGTCTGAATATATTTTAGAGATACTAGAATATAACAGTTTTAATGTACCTCCTCTAGCTGACTAGTGTATAATAAAATATATTTGTAAATGATGCCTTCTCCAGATCTAAAAACAAATATGTGCTTTCATTTCTATGAGCACAAAGATAATTTCCACAAAGACAATTTCCAAGTTCAAGAGATGCATCTTCTAGGTCGAGGCTGTTTCTACTTAGTCTAATGTAACTATTATCTGAACAGACATTCAGTGGATATATTAGAATATGATTCCCATTTTGTTTGGTTCTTGTTATCTAAGCAGTCATTTTTCACTTTCAGTTAAAATTAGCACAGAGCATTCTTCAGGACAGCCCCTACATTCCTCACATATTTCCACAAAGGGCCCTCTGTTGGAGGCCCTTACCCCCATGATAGAGTATTTTTGTCAGTATTTTATTAATATTATATTTTTCATAGTTGCAGCTACTTATCATTTGCTGGACACAGCTAAAATCTGTACATACATTTTCTCATTTCATCCTCCCATCAGTGCTGTCATGGATTTATGGTTACTATCATCTTCATCTTCTAAATGAAAACCTTGAAGCTTGCCATGGTGCATGCTGACCAGAGTCACAAAGCAAGGGGCAGCGTCAGGCTGGCTTCACTCCAGAGCAAGATCTTTCAGCCTGATGCTGTCTCTTCCCCTCGGACTCTGCCTAGCCATTCCATATCAGATTGACCTGTGACTTTGATTCTTCTGAGATATCTTCTAAGACTTTGAACAGGTCACTGTACATTAGGACCCTGATTTATGAAGCCATCCCACAGAGTATTAACTTGGATTTAACCAATTCCAATTGCTTCCTGCTCACAGGAGAGGCCTGTGTATACTCTGTGTTCTAGTGGCTTAAACATTCAGCTTCTATTTTCAGGGCACGCTTGGGGGTAAACGGTAGTTCTCCCAGGGCACTGTGTCCTCTGGGTCTCATTCTCAAGTGGCATCAGCTTTTGCCAGGATGAGCCCATGATTTGCTTGCATAGCTATAGCTTTTCCTACACACACACACACACACACACACACACACACACTCAGAAACTTTCAGAATAACCTGCTGCTCCTAGAAAGTCTCTTGAACCCCAAACCATCAGTCTTTCTCAGAAGATTTTCGTGATATCTGTATACTAGTAGATATCAAATAAAAGTCTTTCAAAATAAACTACATTTTAAAATGGTTTTCTGTTCCCTAAAGTTTGGGGTCAGCCAAAAATTTCATTTGGGTTTTTCTGTAAGACGTTACAGAAAAATCAGAATGAAATTTTTGGCCGACCCAATAACCAGGATCACAGGCCGTGTTTGATCATCCCCTGGTAGAATGTTCCACTGCCCCTGTTCTTCCTCTTGTCTTTCTTTTACCCTCTTCACTCCATGGGACCCTGGTGGCTCAGATGGTAAAGAATCTGCCTGCAATGAAGGAGACCTGGGTTCGATCCTCAAGTAGGGAAGATCCCCTGGAGGAGGGCATGGCTACCCACTCCAGTATTCTTGCCTGGAGAATCCCATGGACAGAGGAGCCTGGCAGGCTACAGTCCACGGAGTTGAAAAGAGTTGGACATGACTGACCGAATAACACTCCACTCCTACCCTAGGTATTTTCTTACATGTCTCTGAAACATTTTGATATTCGGAAGAGGAGAAATGGTAGTTATTCCAAATAATCAATTTAGTTCTTTGTTAAATCATTATATGATTTTTCTTGGAAGGATATGAATATTCTTTAAAATTTGGCTTTGGATTATATGGTAGAATTCCTGTATCAGTTTGAGGCCACATATTGTTGCTTGAAGTTCTCTCAAAGATATAAGTGCATATTAAATACAGGTTTAAAGTAACATTGATAACAAATGATGTGTGATTAGCACTTTGTAGTTTACATAGCGCTTTTATAAATATTACATCATTTAACACTACAGTTTTCAGTGGAAGGAAACAAAACTTTTCTTAAACATTGATCACCAGCTAGGCATTATATTAGACTCTCCCCTAATCTTCACAAGTCTGTCAAGGCATGTATTATCTCTGTTTTAGAGATGATGAAATTGAGGTTCAAAGAGGTTAAATAACTTATCTATTATTGCGCAGCTTTAGGATTCAAGCTGAATGTATTAAAGTGCAAAACCCAGTGCCTGCCCTACTGGTGTTTCTGACATCCCAGCCTACTAAGGTAGTCCTCAGTCTCATTCCAAAGAACACAGTCAAAGCCAAATGGGGCCTTAGCATCTGTCAGATATCCTATTCCATAAACAGCTTTTATCTAGAAGAAAGAGTAGAGAGGCTTATGCACCTTTAACCACATCACCGTTCTATCTCTACAGTCTCTCCTTCAAAGTTTCTTCCCTCAACTTCTCACTTACAGAAATGCAAGTTAAATCCTTCCTGGCTCTCTTTCCTATGTCCAGGAATGGGATCTCTTGCTTCTAGATATGTGAAGTTCTCACTCCAGAATGTTTCTGAAGCCCAGGGGTAACTCAACTGTACCAAGTTCTTACGTGCATCACTATTCAGATTACATGTCCAGCAATGATCAGATTTGTACTTTGGCAAGACCAGACTTGCCCCAGAGAGAATTTAGTCCTTCTAGATGACCGAAAGGTGACTCATACCTTTTGCTGGGATAGAACTGAAATAGAAATATGAAATGTCCTCAGGACACTCTGCTAATGACCTGGTATAACAGAAATTTTCTGTTTTCTTTACTAGACCGAAGTTCCACTTTGTAATTTAGACAAAGGAGGAAGACTAGGTGAGTGAGGGTTTCCAGAAGAGAGGATAAATGGTACCTGGATGGCCTGAATTTTGAAATCTCTCAAAAAGAACATTTGTCTCTTAATTCCCTCTAAGACAAATTTTATAAACAATACATAATGGATTTTGTACCAAATGATGGTTTACACAAATATAGTTTACAAACACACATGCACAAATACATGTATATGTGTGTGATTGTGGATAGGTACTTCATTTCAAATAAAATTTGCCATTATTATAATAAGAAAAATAGTCCCATATATGTGAAGCATAGTAAGAGTGAAATAAAATTAGTGTTTTGAGGTATGGGTAATATCTCTGATAAATATACTTGATAAATACAAATGCAAACCTGAGTTCCTAGTAGACTTTAGAATACGTACTCTGTGAAATTCCATAAAAGACCAACTTACAGACATAAGACCTCCAATATTAGAATTTCTATATAAATATTTCCTATGAGTTGACAGCTCTTTCTTGGTAATAGTTTCTAGGGCACCACGAACTGCAGTCTGTAGTCTTTCATTTAACTAAACTCCTCACACGAATCATACAACAGGTTCCCAATACCATGTTTTTAAATGTGTCTCCTAAGATACAGTGGAAAATGTGACTTTTATTTACAGCTTAATAAATAACTCAGTGATGTGAAGTGTTTTAAGTACAGCAATGTGCTACTTTAAACAAAGTAGTGAAAATATATAACTGACTGTGTCTCGTTGTTTTCACTTCTTTTAAGGTTTAGATTTCCTTTGCCTGCCTGTCTGATTTAACTTTAAAAAAAAAAAAAGCTTATGGAAAGTGGGAACCTTGGATACTTCAAAGTTAACCAAGATCAAAGTCAAATGAGGTCCACTGAATAAGGAATAAGTCTGCCTGCAAAATGTGTCACGTTGATATTGGCTTGAAGTCCCCTAGTTTACGGCTTGTACCAAAGATTTGACCTTGGATTTGTCAGTTATCTAAGCGCTGGGCGTTCTTATGGAAAAGAATGGTTTGCTTAGTTTTGCCGGGAGACCGATTCAAACACACTCATCTGCACGACCAGGTAACTTATTTCTCTCTTGGTAATTGAAGCATTGAAAATATGAGAGTTTTCTCACCGATTATTACATCTTTGTCTACCATACGTAACTCCTGACAAGCATACACCTTCCACATGCTGCATCTTATTCAATTACAGAAACCTGGTCTTTTAGTATGACTTCTGCCTTCCTGAAAAGGGAGCAGGCTGAGAAAGTTGAGATTAGCTATTACATCTTGTTTTCTCTGCTTGATGAAGCCTTTGGAGTGAGACAGAGTTTCCTTGAGTGTTTGCAGGATTCTAAGGTAGTTTTTGAATCTTCCCTTCCTCTCTGTAATTTTAGGATCTGGGGATTTGAGCTTATGTTGAACTGAAAAAATGCAGGATCGTTACCATGCAAAAAGGTAGTGTGGTCTGTTATTCAAAAAGATGCCATGGGTGTTCTTGAATGTTCTGCTTCATTGAAGCCCTCCCACACCACACATGTTACCAGTAAAGGCGCAACGTTTTTTCCTTGAAATGGTCCATGGTGTTTCATCTGAAGCGGTGTGTGCCTGCTGCTGGGTGTTCTGTGGTTCTGTCTCAACAACATGGCTCAGAGCTCAATCAGCCAAGAGGCTCTTTGGTATCAGAGGGGGAAATAAATCACATTCTCCAGGAACACCCATCTGTTTTGAATAGTCCCATAGATAGATGGCTGTCTGTTTCAGGGAATATTTAATGTTAGAAAAAAACTAGTCCAAACAGTTTACTCTCCTTAAGTCTAAGCAGCAAGAGGTCTTCCAGTAAATGCTTCAAAACTGCCTAACAGGAGAGGCCAGAAACATCCCTCTGTAACTCAAAATGAAAACGGAAAAGAAGGAAAAAAAGGACTGCTCATCTTTATGACTTTAGCGACCTCTGGTGACCAAAACAGAGAACAAACTTACTAATGTCATGTTCCTTTTAAAAAAGAAGGATCTTCCAAAGGTAGGAATTGTATATTTTGTTTTGCGATTTTTCTACTCATTCTAGAAATAAAATAGCTGCTTTTTTTTTTTTACTAGTAAACACAATGTATTTTCATGGCAAGACTTTAAATAAGCCAAAGGAGGGGGAAAACATCCTTACTTGAGAGTATATTCCTTTTAGTCTGTTCCTTTACATTTATATACAGGCACTCTAGCAACACACAAAAGTAGGTAATTCTCCACAAAAAAGATCACATGGGACAATTATTTTGCAATTTGTATTTTTTACAATATACTAAACAGTTAATATACTATCTCACAACTCGTTTTTTTTTAACCGTATATTGTGACTATCCATGTCTTTAAATGTTCCTCTACACATTCTTTTTACTGATCGTAATGTTTCATCATATTTTTAAAGCATGTCCCTATTACTGGCTATTTAGGTTGTTTTCTATTTTTTTTTTTTCTTGTATTCCTGGAGTTAAAGCTTTGAACTCTTCCAGTAATAAAATAAAGTCTTGGACATGAAATTTCTGGCTTAAGAAAATGTGCAGAACAGAATGGTTTTTCAATACAGAGTGTCCAATTGCCAGATAATTCTAAGAAAAGTGGTCACCTAGACACGACGCATTGAAACGGAGCACACGGTGAACTTCTTGGCAGGCGGTCTATGTGTAGACCTGCCACCCAAGCATTCCTTGAAGGGCCTGTGGCTGAAGAAGGAACCAAGAATAACCCAAAACACTATGTGTGAGCTGTCTAATAGCGCTTGTCCATTGGTGCAAAGCTATGCCACTTGGAAAAAGGGAATAAGTGGCGAGTTATCAGGTTCTGAGCAACTCTGCTTGGTAAACACACATAAACATAAGGGTCCCACATCAGCAAAAACCTCAAATTTTACACAAGGTATCCGTTCACCAGCTATCAGCTGAAGGTTATATGCAGAAAGTATTTGCTGAAGGCTTAATTTGTTTGAATGGTTTTTGCATTCACAGAGTAAATACAAAGTTCTCTTTTTTTCTCTGTATGAGATAAATAAGGGTGAGTAAATTTTGCAAAAGCGTAACCTGGGAGAAAAGAATTTCTGAACATTTTTTTTGCAATGATCCACATAAAGGTAGCACCTTATGAAATACTTTTCAAATGTATAAATTACATTTCTTGGATATACTGCTTGAGCCTACACTGTCAAAGATGTGTACTGTATTCATATACATGCCAGGAGGATGTAATGGGTTGGCCAAGAAGTTTGTTCAGGTTTTTCTATAAGATGGTACAGAAAAAATTGAACTAACATTTTGGCCAACCTAATATTAGGCTGTGGTATCGGAGAAGACTCTTGAGAGTCCCTTGGACTTCAAGGAGATCCAAACAGTCCATCCTAAAGGAAATCGGTCCTGAATGTTCATTGGAAGGACTGATGTTGAAGCTGAAACTCCAATACTTTGGCCACCTGATGTGAAGAGCTGACTCATTTGAAAAGACCCTGATGCTGGGAAAGATTGAAGGCAGGAGGAGAAGGGGATGACAGAGGATGAGATGGCTAGATGACATTACTGACTCAATGGACATGAGTTTGAGTTAACTCCGGGAGTTGGTGATGGACAGGGAGGCCTGGCGTGCTGCAGTCCATGGGGTCGCAAAGAGTCAGACACAACTGAGCGACTGAACTGAACTGAACTGAATATTAGGCTATCATAGGGCTGTGTCATTTTTTAAAAGACACATACATGTCCCCTTTGTTTCTTAATACCAATTACAGAAAGTAAAAATCAATCCATCTTCTGGCTTGATTAAAACTAAGACGGAAGGGATGGGTAGCATGAGCTAGAAAGACTGAGAGGCACGTCCTCAAAGCAATGGATGTGTATCAGGTCCCTGCCATAGAAGCATCACTTAGCGAAGTTGAAGGATGAGTTACAAGGTCCAGCCAACTGGCCTGTGCTCTTAAGCAACACTCTGAAGGCACTGCTGACCTCCTACTAACTACAAATAGCCACACTGGCTTTCCTCTAAGATTAAACAATAACAGCTGAAGCCCAGCCCCCACAGAGAGAGGGGCTTCTCAGGCTGTGTCCTTGACCTTCGTCCAGCACAGGATACAGATGCCACAAAGCTACTAATGCCTTGATTAGAGGATCCAGGCAGAATCTGACATCCTGGGCCCAGGTGTGGCATTGCCTCAGACTGTGAATTTCAGGCCCCTTCTGTCTGATGATGTGTGCCTTCTACTCTGTTAGAGTTCTATGATTTCAAGCTGCATAAATAAATGCTGGCTAATGAAGCCAAAAAACAAAAATGAACAAATAAAAAGAGGAGCTCAGCAGATCCAGAAAAAGTACTGAGGGTGGTCTCTTAGCCTGGCTAGAAATAACCAGCTCAAGTCACATTCGATGTTTGAGTCCCCCTACTCAAAATACCACAAGGAATACACCCAGATGTCTTCTCCACCCTGTTCACTCGAGGCAAAGACCCTATGTTGAGCCGAAGTCATTTTCCTTTACTAAGTGATACCTACTATAGAAGGGAGACGTTTATATTGTACTTGGTCTTCCCAGATAGACTGATTGATGATGTTAGTTAGGTGTCTCATTGACAGTCTTAAGCCTTTTCTGTTGTTACCGTTGTTGAAGTATGTAGTTGATTCACAACATTTCAGACATACAGCAAAGTGATTTAGTTATATATGATATATATAATAGGGAGTATATGTATATATACACTATTTAAGATTCTTTTCCATTATAGATTATTACAAGATGTTGAATATAGTTCCCTGTGCTATACAATAGCCCCTTGTTTTATTTTGCATATAATAATCTATATCTGCTAACCCCAAATTCCTAATTTACCCCTCCCATCTTGTCCTTTCCCCTTTAGAAACCATAAATTTGTTTACTATGTAAGTCTATTTCTGTTTCATAAAGTTCATTGATGTCATTTTTTAAACATCTTGTGTCTTTTTAAAGAATATCTTTTAGGTTATTTCTAGGTTCTAATTTTTTACTAGCTATGGCATTTTGCAGAATCATTATAATCTATCAAATTCAAACAAATAAATCCATAAATCACTACTGAAGATATCGAATAGCTGTTGACAGAAACCTTGTTTTCTTTCTTATGACATTGTATTTTCTTGTGTCAACACAGTCTTTTAAACCCCATCTAGTGCCATTCACAATTTCGGTATTGAAGGCAGTGCATGAGAACATTTTCATATGACTCATTGGTTAAATCATACACACTGATAGGATGTGAATCTAGTATTTTTAACCTATTATTTATATTAGAAATATGAACGTTAACAGAATATTTAAAAATGCCTTCTCCCCTCAGTTTTTATTCTGAGACATTTTGTCCTGTAAAGATAGATATCAAAACGTTCCAGTCATTTCCTCCTTTTCCCTACTCTGTCCGAGATCTGAGTAGAACACCCAAATAAAAAAAAGATGCTGGTCTTCTGCACGGCCACATTCTATGAGGGGAAAAAAACAACCTTGGTGATTTGGCTGAACCACATAAATGAGAAACAGATTTGTGCAATACGAGTTTGCTCCAAGCCACAGAAGGCCAACACCATCCTTTGGCAGATTTTTAAGGCTAAAGGGTAATTGAATCCCTTCTACACTAGACAGATAGTGAAAAAAAAAAAAAAAGACTCAGCAGGGTTTGTCTGGAAGAGACAGTGCAGGCTCACATCTCACTTCTGGGAGTGTCATGACGGGACTACAAGGCATATTTGGATCACGCTAAACATCCCCACATGATTAGCTAGGCACAAAAGGGCCCTTCAGTCTGCCACCCAGGGATGTGCAGTGACTTCCCAGAGTGTGGGCACTGCTGTCTTCCCTCAAGTCTTAGGATTTATAAAGTCGCCTGTCTTGGTCCCCCGCCAGTTCAGCTCAGCATTAGCCTTTGCTTTATTCTGTTAATGATTCCCTAGTTAGACACATTAAAGCCTGCCCTAATTAAGACTCTTTTGGTTACAAGTATCCCAAACCCACTTCAAAATAGCTTCACAGAACAAGAGAGTTTCTTGGAAGGATGCTGGGCTACCTCACAAACTCCAGGCGTCACCAAGGGCGGGAACCCACACAGTTCCATGAAGTTCAGGAAATTTTGGTTGATATTCACCCGAGAACTCCATCACTAATAGAGCTTAATTTCTAACTGCCCGTCTTCTGTGTTTCTCAAGAAAATATCCTCCAGTGGGGAGTCAGATGTACTCAAGTGGTGCCAAGTATCCATGTATGAGCTCATTGGTCATGGTCAAAATTAATGGTCACATAAGAAAATATATGTCTACCATGAGCCCACCTCTGAATTCTTGACAATTGGCATCTTTATAAGGCTCCAGTTAGGTGCTACAGGAACCTGGAACTTAGTTAAAACAATATGGCTTAGGTCCCATCCATGTCTCCAGATCCCAAGGTGAGGCTTGGGACATTGTGGAAACAGTCCATCCAACCTGAATACACTACAAACTTCTCTTTGCCTTCTGTCCATCAAAACCTCCATTCTCTCCATGGACCGGCTAGTAACAACCATGCCTCCATCTCCAGTTCAGATTCCTCTTCCAAATGCCAAACTCAATCATTCATCTTCCAATTTGACCTCTCCACTAGGACCTTCCAGAGAAGCCTCAAATTCATTATTACCAAATGAAGCTCGTGGTTTCCACCACAAAGCTAGTTTGCCTCCAGAGTTTCTCATCTCTGTAAATCAGACTACACTTTACCCAGTCATGCAAGTTGGAAAGATTGGAAGCAACCTTTTGCCTACCCCTCTCATTTTCCTTCTCCAATTCAATGCAAGACCATACCATATGAAGTTCTAAATAGTTGTTGAATCAGTTCAACTCAGTCTGCAACAGTTACCTTATTCAGTCATTGGGCTTTACCCTCACATCAGAGTCTGCTAAGGTCTTCTTCTTGTTCTGTGTCAGCAGCATCACCTCCCTCAGATCTGCTCTCCAGCCTGTGGACAGCACGGTGTCACACCACTGTACAGCTTTCAATGGTTTACCAGTTGTCCACAGGACAAAACCCCAAATTCTAACATAGTTTATGGTCTCACTGACTATAGTCTCTAGCTAGATCTCTTGCCACATCTCACTCTCTACTCCCCAGCCATAATGAGCCAGGTTCATTCTTCTGGACAGTACACACTTGTTTCATGGCACAGAGAGGTCTTTATGTAAAGGTTCTTTACCTACCCCTGCATGCAACTAAGCAACAATGTCCATATCTTAGGATTTGACCTTTCCCCGCTCCTCCAGACCATGCTAATTAACTTTTCACTCTGCGGTCTGGCAGGAGGGAGTGTAGTGCTGAATATAAAGCTGGGCCCTGGTGACACACTGCTTGGATTCAAATTCCGGCTCTATCATATGCTAGAGGAATAGTGCTTACTTTGTAGAATAATGATGAGGATCAATACTTTACCCACAATAAACAGTTAGTACAGAGTCTGGTATTTAGTTAGTATTCAATAACTTCTATTTTCAAAAGATGTTATTTGCATATCATTGATTTATAAAGGTATGTTAGTTTCAGGAGTACAGCAAAGTGAATCAGTAATTCACATACTTTTATCTACTCTTTTAATATCCTTTTCCTGTATTGGTCATTACAGAGTATTGAGCAGAGGTCCCTGTAAGGAACACTAGTTCTTGATTAGTTATCTGTTTTATATACACTAGTGTGTACATGTCAACCCCAATTCTCCGATTTATCCCTCTCCCTGTTCATACCCTGGTAACCATAAGCTTGTTTTCTACATCTGTGATTATATTTCTGGTTTGTAGAGAAGTTCATTGTACGCTTATTTTAGGTTCCACATATAAGCGATGTCATGTGATGTTTATCTTTCTCTGGTTCTGACTATTTCACTCAGTGTGATACTCTCCAGGTCCATCCATGTTGCACAAATGGGATCATTTCCTTCTTTTTTATGGCTGAGTAATATTCCATTGTGTATATGTATCACACCTTCTTTATCCATTCTCTGTTGATGGGCATTTAGGTTGCTTCCATGTTCTATCTATTGTAAATAGTGCTGCAATGAACATTGGGGTGTATGCATCTTTTAAAACTACAATTTTCTCAAGGCATATGCCCAGTAGTAGAGTTGCTGCATCATACAGTAGATTTATTTCTAGTTTCTTAAGGAATCTCCATGCTGACTTCCATAATGACAGTATCAATTTACATTTCCACCAACATGCCAGAGGGGTCCTTTTTCTCCACATCATCTCCAGCATTTATTGCTTATAGACTTTTTGATGATGGTCATTCTGACTGGGTGAGGTGATACCTCATTGCGGTTTTTTTAATTTCTCTAATAATTAGTGATGCTAAGCATCTTCTCATGTGCTTTTTAGCCATCTGTCTTCTTTGGAGAAATGTCCTTTCAGATCTTTTGCCCATTTTTTTATTGCTTTAAATATATGTTGAGAGTATTCAATAAATCTTCATGAGTATCATGGATTGGTTAGAAGCAAGAATCACAGAGCCAACAGAGTCACAATGTAGTAGGCATCCCAAGGTACTATAACCTGAAAACAAATCTATTGTTTTGGGTTCAGCTGGCTTCCAGGGCCTAAACAAGTTCACTCAAGTTTCTGTCTTCTGACCCCAAGAGTACAGCCAAGAAAGGGGAGATAGAAGAGATATTGGGATCTATAATCCCAGAATTTTACTTGAAAAAACAAGCAAACATGTATTTCTTTGGATTAGTTTTTAAGAAATTGAAAGTCTGTCACTAAAAGTGACCCTTTGTTACTAGTTTGTTGAACTTAGGACTTCCCTCGTGGCTCAGATGGTAAAGTGTCTGTCTAAATGCAGGAGACCCAGATTTGATCCCTGGCTGGGGAAGATCCCCTGGAGAAGGAAATAGCAGCCCACTCCAGTACTATTGCCTGGAAAATCCCATGGATGGAAGAGCCTGGTAGGCTATGGGGTCCTGGTAGTCCATGGGGTCTCAAAGAGTTGGACACGACTGAGCGACTTCACTTTATTGAACTTAAAACCTGTGATACAACTACTGCTCCAAATTTGGCATATTAGGGAAAGGAGGGACTATCATCAGAAAAATTCTGTTATTGGTATCATAATCAGGTGCAGATATGAGACATCATAGGGGTTCACATGGGCTTCCCAGGTCACACCTGGAAAAAACCCACCTGCTGATGCAGGAGACTCAAGAGACTCATGTTCAATCCCTGGGTTGGAGAGATCCCTTGGAGTAGGAAATGGCAACTCGTTCAAGTATTCTTGCCTAGAAAATCCCATGGACAAAGGAGCCTGGCAGGCTACAGTTCATGGGGTCGCAAAGAGTCGGACGTGACTGAGGACTAAGCCCAGCACAGCACAGGGGTCCACATAATCACATAGAGGGGAATCTTCTCTTTCCCTGGGGAATTTACCTATTTGTTGATCTCTTCCGTGGGGACATTAGGTTGTGGAAGTGGGAGAAAAAACTATTAGAAGTTCTGGTGGTTCATCAGGGCTGACATAACAGATTAGGAACTAGAGGAGCCCAACCATAAAGCCTGTTTTCTCTTATAGGGCACTTGCTGAGCTCTAGAATGGCACCGTAATCTGGGGAGCTAAACTGAAAATTAGAACAGAACCTTTTATGAAAGGAAAGGGGACTGCAACAAACCATGATGACTCTCTTCCTTGAGACATTTCCATGGAAGCTGCATGGATAGGAAGTTGAAAAGTTAAGGTCAATGTCCTGCACAAAAGAAAAAATTACTGGACATGCAAAGAAACAAGAAAATGTGGCCAATAATCAATATTTTAAAAACTAAAAGCTGGTGATTGTAACAAAGTGAATACGCCAAGTTATGCCATTCAAATGTAGGCTTAAAATTACTACAAAGGTAAATTTTAAGTTAGGCATATATTATCATAATGAACATCAATAAATAAAATAAAAGCTGAAACACAGATTTCCAGATACTGCAGTTAACAGACAAGGACATCAGAATAATTAAGATTAGTACGTTCAAGAAATAGCAATAAAAGTTACACAGAATAAATGAAAGTAAGTAGAATTTCAACCATGAATTGAAACCTATAATAAAAGAATTAAACTGCAAATTAAAAATGTAAACTCAGCATCAAAGAACTCATAATACACGACTACATATAGAACGAAATTTGGGCTTCCCTGGTAGCTCAGTTGGTAAAGAATCTGCCTGCAATGTGGAAGACCTGGGTTTGATCCTTGGGTCAGGAAGATCCCCCGGAAAAGGGAATGGCTACCCAGGCCAGTATTCTGGCCTTGGAGAGTCCCCATGGACAGAGGAGCCTGATGGGCTACAGTCCATGGGGTCACAAAGAGTTGGACATGACTGAGAGACTTTCACTACTACATAGGACTAAATTTGATGGCAGACTAGACATCACAGATGAAGGATTATTAAAGGTTATTAGGTGGAATTCAAACTGAAGTACAGTAAGAAAAATAGGATTGGGGGAAAAACCCATATGTGTGAATAATAGTTAAGAAGTCTAATGTATGCATGATCAAAATCTCAGAAGGGAGAGAAAGACAATATTTGAAAGGCAATGGTCAAGATTTTCCAAAACTGCTAAAAATATCAACTTACAAATTTAAGGAACTCAGACCCCAAAGAAAATTACACACAGTCATATAATCGAACTCCTGAAAAATACAAGACAAAGAGAAAACCTGAAAAGCAGTCAGAGCACAAAAACATATACTACTTTCAGTAAAGAAACAATGCATTGGGAGAAGATGGTCTTTTCAACAAAGGGTGCTGAAACAGTTGGATAACCACTGTACTAAAGAAAGATCTACTTGTCCACACAAAATCAACCTGAGTGAGTCTCTCAGTCTTTATGTTAAAGGTGAAAAAATCCAGACACAAAAGAGTTCTAATGCATCATTCAATTTTTAGGACGTTCAAGAGCAGACAAAACCAACCAGAAGTATTAGAAGACACAGTTGCAGTTACCTCAATGAAAGATTGAAGGCAGGAGGAAAAGGGGAAGACAGAGGACGAGATGGATGGATGGCATCACTGACTTAGTGGACATGGGTTTGGGTGAACTCCGGGAGTTGGTGATGGACAGGGAGGCCTGGCGTGCTGCGGTTCATGGGGTCGCAAAGAGTCAAACATGACTGAGAGACTGAACTGAACTGAGCTGAGGATTGGTATTGACCAGAATGAGCAAGAAAGAAAACAGTGGGAATGTTGAAAAGTATTTGATATCTCGATGTGACTGGTGATTACACACACCTATATATGTGTGTGTATGTGTATCCATCATACTGCACCTGTGAAACCTGTGTGTTACATCTCAATTTTTTTAAATGTAAGAAATTGCTATATATTTGTCCTTTATTTCTTATTGCTATGCTTCCCCAGGATTTCTTCATGTAGAGAACCAGGGCCAAATTCCTGTTTACAAAGGTAAAGGGCAGTATGGACTGACCTCCTAGACAATGAAAAGCACAAATGTGCACATTTGCAGATAGAATTTCAAACAGTTGTGCAGACCATTCCTTACACTGTTTTCTATGCCTGGAATGTGCCTTCTTCTCCCTTGACTTGGTTATTCATTCTCTAGATGTCCTTGCTTGCTATGGAAAGCCTTCCCAAACCCTAGGTTTGAGTTAAGAGCCTCTTTTATATGCTCCCAGACTCCCATATTGTAAATGCTGGCCACTCCATAATGCACTTGCCTTCTTTCTTGTTTGTTCCCCCAGGTAGGCTGCTAAGTTCCTGGAGGGAAACTTGAATTATGGAAGGTTGCACTTCCAGTGCTTGGTAAGAGCTCACTAATCGTTTATTGCACAGTTAAATGGATTCAGAACAAAAGGGACCCGTTAGTCCTCAGCTGAAAGACGATGCATGACACTTGACAGAATAACACGATGGGACTAGAGGCAACCTGGAGCTGTGGTCCACTGCCTCCTCACCACGCGAGAGTTCTACCTTCTAGGGCATGGCTGAGCACCCCTCCAAAACACAGCACTTTGCTTTAAAACCGTAAAGAAAGGAAACCGGGACCTGATTAAAATCTTGTGTATTTTGGACCTTGAACAGATCTCCTAACGATCTAAATTGGACTTATAAAGCCAAATGCAGAAAGGAGCAAGACAGAGAGTATAGATGAACATGGTTGATGGAATCATTGTTCTCAGTCACTCACTGCCCTGCCTAGAAGTGTTTTATATTTTCTCACCATTGCTATACAATTTACAGGATTTACCTTTGGAGCAAGGGTACTTCCTTGCCCCATTGATGTCACTTTGGCCTGTGCCTTGTCTTGGCCAATAGAATGTGAGCAGAAATGACGTATGCTGTGTCTCAGCTGAAGCCTGAAAAGCCACTGCCTCCTGGGGCGTCTTTTCTTTTCCCTCTGGAACAAGAATTCCAGATGCGTGGCTGCTCCCTCAATCTGGATCCTGGAATCTGGAATCTTCACAGACAAAAGCAAACTGTGAATAGGAAATGAAGCTGAGTTGCTGCAAGATGCTGAGGTTTTGAGATTTTATCAGAGGAGAAGGTCGTCTAAGTTCACCGTGGCAAGCGTCAGGCAGAGGGCTTGGCTAACTCAAGAAAGCCTACCCGTCCCAACAGACAGCCTCAGTGCAGCATCACTGTATGGGAATGCAAGCTCACCCCTGACAGATCTTCTGGGCTTTCAGAGGGGCCAGATTATTAATTAAACCCCCTCCTGATGTCTCATTAAAATATACTGCCTATTATTCTATTTATTAAAAAAAATTTAATTTCATACTCCAGTATAGTTGATTTACCAATGTTGTGTTATTTTCATATGTACAGCAAAATGACCGAGATATACACATTCATGTATCTATTCTTTATCATGTTCTAATTAAAATATACCTCCTTTTAAATATCGGACACTAAGTTAATATTTCTTTTTTTTTCCCATTTATTTTTAATAGTTGGAGGCTACTTACTTTACAATATTGTAGTGGTTTTTGCCATACATTGTAAATCAGCCATGGATTTACATGTGTTCCTCATCCCGATCCCCCCTCCTGCCTCCCTCAAGTTAATGTTTCAAAAAGCGCTTACGGTCAAATCAAGTTAAGAGAATACATTTGCAATTTCTTATCCACCCCTTAGTTTTCTTATGTATAAGAGGAGAATGATAATATCTGTTCTGCCTCTGTAACAGGGTTATTTGGAGTGTCAGATACGTCTAAATTTGTGTTTGTTTTATTTTAATTTTGTAAAGATAACAAAAGAAGATCAAGGACAGAAGCTAAACCACCCTGGGAAAGCAGGCTGGGGATTCCTAAGGTGACCAAGGCGGCCACTAGTGCCAGCACCGCGTCTCAACTTTCCCGAGCCTCCACATAAAACACGAAAAGCAGATTTCTCCACTGGCAGAGCAGACTAGCCCGCGACCAGCTTCAGGAAGAAGGTGACTGTGAAATAGTTGGAGCATAAGTAATTGACAAAAAGTAACAGTTCCCTCTCAGAAAACAAGTCTGAGCTAGGTTGATAGATCCAAGCTCACTTTCCTGGTTTGCAACATTATACATTATAATTCATACTTTTCCTGGATTAATGACAATAAGAAAAAATAGCCTAAGGACGTATACATATAGTCCTTAGAAATGGGATAAGATCCCCAGGTTTAAAGGTATAAACTCGATATTCTCCAAAGATAGGTAGATTCGCCTGACACCTTTGCACGATATATCTCACAGGTAGGATTTAATGGTGATCCTGAACATGGTCACAATAAGAATATAAAGATGACTGGGGAAATGCCAGAAAGGAAGAAACATAATATAACGTCGTATTTTTGCGTGTTTCCAGATTTCACATTTTTCCTTCCATTACGCATACGCACCACTAGAGGGCACCATGCAGTCTTGCTCCCACACACCCTGTGTGCGTTGCTGGGTCCCACCTCCAGTTACTGCTCTGGGAGCGGTGCAGGTTTGGTCTGTCTCCCACCAGATCGCATAGTGTCAGCCTGTCTGTCTGCAGGAAGCTGCAGCCCCATCCTTGATCCAGGTCAGTTCCTGCTCCCCACGTCATTAGGAGCTATCTGATCCTTCCAGGTGACCAAGAGCAAAGCGTCCACTCCTGTCCCGTGGCCTCCGGTTCTGTAGGGGCTTCCTATGTCATCCGGTCACCAGCACTGAGGACAGTTTCTGGACTGCCCTTCAGCTCTACAGCGTGTTCTGCCAGATGCTGGAACTACAACGAAAGTCCCAGGACCTACAGATACAAGAAAAGGGATCGTGCAGGATAACAAATGATAACACTCCAGGGTGTGCTAATGCGCCAGCAGCTTCAAGAATGGCGAATGAAGTGATTCTCCAAGAAAGCACAAGGTCTCATGAAGGCCGGTCAGCTCAGACTGAATAAGGTAGGCGGTTGCATTCTAGGCTGTTTGCTTTTTTCCTCCCTGCCTTATTGGGGATCCCCATACAGGAGTTAACTTGAAGCTAAGATATAATATAGGGGATATCTCAGTTCGATTCAGTCATTCAGTCACGTCCAACTCTGCAGCTCGCCAGGCCTCCCTGTCCATCACCAACTCCGGAGCTTACTCAAACTCATGTCCATTGAGTCGGTGATGCCATCCAACCATCCTCTGTCGTCCCCTTCTCCTCCTGCCTTCAATCTTCCCCAGTATCAGGGTCTTTTCCAATCAGTCAGTTCTTCACATCAGGTGGCCAAAGTATTGGAGTTTCAGCTTCAGCGTCAGTCCTTCCAATGAATATTCAGGACTGATTTCCTGACTGATTTCTGTCTATCTCGAAACATGCAGCGTGATTGCTCATTCACTCAGTCGTGTTGACTCTTTGCGACCCCATGGACTGTAGCCCACCAGGCTCCTCTGCCCATGGGATTCCAGGCAAGAATACTGGAGTAAGTTGTCATTTCCTTCTCCAGGGAATCTTCCTAACCTAAAGAACAGTTGCCACGCCTCAAGACTCCTTGAGATTAGTTACTTTCCTCTGCATTACAACTTTCATTTGTCATTGACTGATTTGACAAATATCATTAGTATTTTCAACTGTGTCCCAAACTCTCAGTGGTAAATAAGACAGCCATAGGCAGGGCGTGCCTGCTTAGGACTTACAGTCCACTGGGGGTGCAAAAATAATTACAGTGCAATATGGTATGTCCTATAAAAAGAGAGAAACAGAATACAATATGAGTACAGAGCTGGGATCCCTGATGCAGATGTTGGAAGTCAGGGAAGTCTTCCTGGAGGAGGAACTATCAAACTGATATCTTAAGCAGAAGAGAAGGAGGACATGTGAGAAGAGTATAAAGGCAAAAGTAACAGCACAGAGGAAGAAAAGAATCAAGCAGGATTTTATTTCTGCGTATACAGTTTTTGAGGTTGCTGTTTTCCACTTTTCTATTTTATCCTGAGTCTCCATATCAACTGTTTTTGAAAACACGATTTTAATATCTGCTTAATCGTCTCTTGTGGGGATAATAGCTAATTTATATACTCATTTTCAAAGGGAAATAAGCATTTTAGGGTTCATGTTAATATCTCCTCTTCAAAATGTAGTCTATCTGAAATAATCTTTATTGCTCATATTAATTCCCCCTAAGGTCTCTTTGACTTGGTTATATGTTGGGGAAAATTTCTGCAGCCCAACCTGGTATTACCCCGGCAGCAAACAGTGAATTTAAGCAAGTTATTGGTTTGCTAAAGATCAGTTAAACTGCATTTATTTGTAAACTTCGCTGCAGGTGTCTCGTGTGCATCGGTGGGGCCTTCCGAAGGGCTCCAGGATTCCAGGGCTTTCAGACTTTGCACTGGTCATTAGGTTCCCCTTAGGTTCCCCCGGCCTCCTCCAAGTCTGCATCTCAACACCTCATCTATTCCCCAGTTTCAGGGAGCTTGGGATGTCAGCAGAGATCTATCTTCATCTTTTCCCCAGTAAACATGTTTTTCGCGGTGGCTCCATTTCCTAAAGCTGCAAATATCAGTTTCATAAATAGTTTTCTTTAAAACCATATGCGGGACTTCCCTGGTGGCTCAGTGGTAAAAAAAAAAAATCCTCCTGCCAATGCAGAAGACACAGGTTTGATCCCTGATCTGGGAAGATCCCGCATGCCATGGAACAGCTAAGCCTGTTTGCCACAACTATCGAGCCTGTGCTCTAGAGCCCACGTGCCACAACTCCTGAAGCCCGTGTGCCCTAGAGCCCATGCTTCACAACGAAGGGAGTCTCTGCAACGGGAAGGCCAGGCATCGCAGCTGGAGAGTAGCCCCCAGTCTCCACAACCAGAGAAAAGTCCACACAGCAAGGAAGACCCAGCACAGCCAAAAAATATATATATACAGGTAAAAATAGACATAGACTCTAGTTAACAAATTTGCTGACTTAGCAAATTTATTTTCCGAGTCAAGCAGGAAGGACTGCCACAAACTCTTAGAGGAAGAAAGACATTTGTGATAGAGTATCCAAACACCTTATTTGGGGCTGTTTCAGATCTAGTTCATGTGTTGCTGTTCCACCTCCTTGTAAAACTGATCGTTGAATGACCATACGTCTCATTTGAATCTGCTTTGCAATGAGTTTTCGGGTTTCTGAGTGGTTTTTTTTACTTTGAGTGTTCACATTTATTGTCTTATCGTTCATTTATGCTTCCTTTTTTTTTGCTAGCACAAAAATCTTTTTTATTTGAGATTGACACATGTCTAAAATGGCTTAGAATTTTTTTAATTAATTTTTATTACAGTGTACTTTTTTCATAATATTGTGTTAGTCTCCACTAAAGTGAATCAACTATAGGAGGAGGAAATGGCAACCCATTCCAGTGTTCTTGCTGGGATAATCCCATGAACAGAGGAGCCTGATGGGCTAAGTCCATGGGGTCACAAAGAATCAGACACAACTAAGTGACTTGACCATCACCACATAACTGTTTCATAATATTGTGTTAGCCTCCACTATACAGTAAAGTGAATCAGCTATACATATACATATATCACCTCTTTTTTGGATTTTCCTTCCCATTTAGAGCATTGAGTAGAGTTCTCTGAGCTATCCAGTAGGTTCCCATTGGTTATCTATTTTATATATGTCAATTCCCATCTCCTAATTATCCACCCTATGCCTCCTTAATGAGGCATGTTTGGAGAGAAATCATCTCACTGGTTGGGTGTGGGCCCTAGCTGTTCCATTCAAATTCTATTGTGAATTAAAGATTCCTTGCATCTCATGTATTATTACATTGCTGTATCACTTGCCATGAGCTAGAGAGTTTTTCAAACCTCAGAGTACGCTAATAGTAATTCCGGTTCTCAAACATACTTATTTCATATAAGAAGCCATTTTCTCTGTGGCCCACAAGAATCTCCACATTAAAACAGAATTTTCCTGGCGACCTCAGCCTGACTCGGGCCCTTAGTCTCAGGCCTGCGTGTGTATGCTTAATCGCTCAGTCATGCCCAACTCTTTGTGACCCCATGGACTGTAGCCCACCAGGCTCCTCTGTCCATGGGATTCTCCAGGCAAAAATACTGGAGTGGGTTGGCATTCCCTCCTCCAGGGGATCTTCCCAACCCAGGGATCAAACCCAAGTCTCCGGCATTGCTGGAGGGTTCTTTATCGCATTGCAGGAGGATTCCTCACCATCTGAGCCACCAGGGAAGCCCAAGACTACTGGAGTGGGTAGCCTACCCCTTCTCCAGGGGAACTTCCCACCCCAGGAATCCAACCGGGATCTCCTGCATTGCAGGCAGATTCTTTACCAGCTGAGCCAGCAGGAAGCCCAACTTCAGGCCTTCACAGTCTAATTCTCATTTGTCCAGTCGGGTGGCTCCTGTCTGCTGTTACCTTGAACTGCCCACTGAATTTATGCAAAGTAATTTTAACATGTGTCTGCCAGTTCCCTGAAGTGGAGACTCAACTGAAGGCTTTAATAATCCTGGCTAAGCAGATACCCACATATCTACATGGACAGATGGTGCGCAACTTTGCATCATTTAAAAATGCCACCCAGCCTATCAACTAATGCCTGGAGAACGTGAGCCTGAAAGATAACAGTGTGTAGGCTGAGGCCACAGATGTCACATCAGTCATCTTTGGCGGTTTTCTTGCACTGACCTTGGGAAGCCAGCTTATGATCTCAGGATGGACCGAAAAATGATCTTTGTATTGCTATTGTCAGGTAGGTGGATTTTTTTTTTAAGCAGGATGCTATTATATGGGACATAGGATTATAGATAAAGAAAAACTCTCATTTTAGGCCTATCTGACTTAACTGAATAACTGAATGAGTAGTATTCAGATCCAAGTCTTTTTTACAAGAAGTCACATCTGACTCTTTTGTGACCCCATGGACTGTAGCCTGCCAGGCTCCTCTGTCCATGGGATTTCCCAGGCAGGAATACTGGAGTGGGCTGCCATTTCCTTCTCCAGGGGATCATCCCACCTCAGGGAACAAACCCACATCTCCTCCATTGGCAGGTGGATTCTTGGTCACTGAGCCACCAGGACTCCAGCCCAGTCTGGTGGATGGAATTTTTATTGAGAGTGGATTGGTAAGGTGGGGGAAGGTACCCACGGCTGGATCACTGTGAGAGGCGTGCTGTTCAATTCTAAGCCTAGCCAGCCTTGAAACAATTTAATCAAATACTCTGAAAAACAAGTCTGTATGAAAGAATGTGTTGCTTTATTGGCATTTTCATGAGTTTAACTTCTAAATTAAAGAGTCATTAATGAAGGTGATGGTGGGTCTATGTTCCTCATTTTTCAAAAAGTTTTCCCAAAAGTTATAATTTCCTCCTTCTCCTGCCAAAAAATCACAAGCCACAAGTATGAACCCTGAATCCACGGCGGCGGAGGTGGGGGGGTCGTTATTTTCCACTTTGTGGTCTGTTACTGAGACATGATACAGGGGAAAAAAGAAAGAACTCTTATTGGCTGAGGGATTTTGTGGTTTAGAAATCAATGGAAATCAAGTCATTAAAATAAAAAAGTAACATAAGTGTTTTATACAGTGATTTCAAATTAGCATTATCTTTGGCCTCTTCCTGAGAGTGTTAGGATTAAAAGTTCTTCTCAAATACAGTATTTATGTGTCAGAAATACTAGTGCCCAGCACCTAGATAAGGAGCAGGCAATTATTTGAAATGTGTTTAGCCCCCTCAGACGTGGTTGTAATTCGAGTTACGGAGAGTCTCAAGCATCAACTGAGCACTCTAGGAATTGGAGGAGGGACTCAGAAATTTCTTAGATGTTAAGTTGGCTAAAACATTCACTCGTTCATAAGATGTTATGGAGATATCTGAACAACTTTTTTGCCTGACCCTGCACTAGGGGAGAAAGTAGTGTAATGGTTAAAGCAGAGACATGAAAGAACTAGTTTCAAGCCTGGCTTCACATCTGAAAGCCAGGAAGCATTAAGGCAAGTTACTTTCCCTCCCTCAGCCTCAGTGTTCTTGTCTGTAAAATGCAGAAAATGTTGGTACCTGCCTACTGCTGCCTACAAGTAGTCACCTAAGAAATAAACAAAATAATTACCACAATGTCTTTACTCCAGCATCTGGCTGTAGTAAATAAATATTTAGCTATGACAACAATTATAAACTAGGAAACAAACCTGGGTATAGGATGGTGATTTCTGAGAAGTGAAGGAGAAGGGGGAAGCTTCAGGAAAAGAGAAGACTAGCAGAGTTATCTTCCTGGAGAAGGAAATGGGAGCCCATTCCAGTATTCTTGCCTGGAGAATCCCATGGACAGAGAAGCCTGGCCAGCTACAGCCCACAGTGTCGCGAAGAGTCGGACACGACTGAAGCGACTTAGCAGGCACGCTGGTGGCACCAGTGGTAAAGAATACACATGCCAAAGCAAGAGACATGAGAGACACGGGTTTGATCCCTGGGTCAGGAAGATTCCCCTGGAGGAGGGCATGGCAACCCACTCCAGTATCCTCGTCTGGAGAACCCCATGGACAGAGGAGCCTGGTGGGCTGCAGTCCATAGCGTTGCAGAGTTGAACACAACTGAAGGGATTTAGCGTGCACGCACAGAGTTACTCGAATTTTTGTAAATAGCAAAGAATAAAAATATTTAGCTTGAGGAAAAGGAAATACATGGCAGGAATATGGCATAATATTGAAATATATTCAAATATATGTAAAGCTTTCACACAGAGGAGACCAGAGGTATTCACGGTGTGGTTCCGTGGAGCAGAGTGGCGTTACTGCCCCGAAGCAGACACATTACCCATTTGAGGGAGGGGAGGAACCCAATATTTGGAAAGGACTCCTGGAAAAGAAAGAAATTCATGCTACAAATGCTCAGGCAGAGAATGGGTCAAGGCGTCAGTGAGACTTCATGAGGTCAGCAAGTTTAAGTGACTCCAAAGACTGCCTTGGTATCCAGTGCCAAGGCTGTCATCAGCTTTGCATTTCCGGAATCCTCCCAAAAAACTCTCTTGATGTGACTACTTTATAGAATACTAGAAAGGTGTTGGAAATGACTGCCACCACCCTCACTCATGAGATGAAGAGAACATGAAAAGTGTGAGGAAATGGGGGGAAAAGAGTTTGTTTGCTTTCTCCAATAATCTAATGGATAGAGCCAGTATTTCTAAGTGTATCAGAGGTCATCCTCCTGTGGAGAGTAATTTTTTTTCTATGATTTGATGCCCAATCCCTGAATTCCTTCACTCATTTGTGCATTCAGTAAGTACGTATGAGGTTCCCTATGCCAAGGCCA
This sequence comes from Cervus canadensis, assembly GCF_019320065.1. Classification (NCBI taxonomy): domain Eukaryota; kingdom Metazoa; phylum Chordata; class Mammalia; order Artiodactyla; family Cervidae; genus Cervus; species Cervus canadensis. The sequence continues at coordinate 72,785,663 of NC_057386.1, forward strand.
TGACAGAGACATGAATGAGCTCCCAAGTTCATGTTCAGGATGGGTGGGGGCAGATAGAGGGAGGGAACAGAGACATTCAGCAGAAAAAGTATTAAAATTTAAAAAAGTGAAAAATAGCACACAGAAATAAACCAGGGAAGGTGATGAACATAATGCAGAAGGCCACATAGAGAAGGGTAGCAGGACCTTTTTCTCTGAGTACGTGACATTTCTGATGAGAGTTAACAGTGAGAAGAAGCCAAACTTGCAAAATCTGGAGAAGGGTGGTGGAGGTAGAAGGGAGAGGAAGGACGAAAGTTCTGGGGCAGAAGAAGACAGAGTGTGTTCAAGGAAAAGCCAAAGCTCTGACTTGAGTATAGAGTCCTGATGCTAAAAAGCACTTGGAGAGAGCTCTGGGTCCATAGACCTTGGTTATCTGTGTGCATCTCACCACACATGTCTGCAGGCACACTGTTAGAATGACTAAGCAAAGAAGCAAGGCTTCTCCTTTTCCTTCAGTAATCTAGGAAGAGAACGTTTCTCTTAATTTAATTGTTACAGGAATGAGTTCTGAACTGGGTTTCAGGGACCACAACACTCTAAATTTCTTAAAAGTCAAATCTGTGTCTTCATTTTTGTCTCCCCCACTCTGCTAGGCATATGTCTGTGTTTAGTCTCTCAGTTGTATCCTACTTTTTGTGACCCCATGGCCCGTAGCGTATCCTCTGTCCATGGAATATTCCAGGCAAGAATACTGGAGTGAGTTGCCATTCCCTTCTCAATGACTTCTTCCTGACCCAGGGATCAAACCCATGTCTCCTGTCTTGCAGGCAGATTCTTTACCATCTGAACCACCAGGGAAGCTTGCTAGGCATGTAGTAGGCACTCGATTAGTAATAGTTGCAGAAATGACAAATGATTAGAATTTTGCTGCAGAGTAGTTTAAGTGTGGAGAACTGATTGATTCCCATGTGTCTCATTTTTGTCCTACCTATCAAATAAAACACAGACTAGATGGTATCAAAATCCTTTTCATCTCTAAACTTCAGTGACGCCTCAAAGGTCAGCCTGAGATGATCCATAGGCTAGTTTCCAAATCTATAAATCTCTAGCTTCGTGTGAAATTGGGTTTAAAAAAAAAAAAAATGAACACTCTCACTCTGAACTCCTGGAGAAGGATTTCTAAGACAGGGAAGGAGGCACAGTATCTCAAAATCAACCTGCACTGGTTTTAAATCGGGAAGTTGGATTTAGCATTCTTTTGACGAATTTCTTTGTACTTTGGTCTCTAGAGGATGACTGAAAACATCTATGAACCTATTGGGGAAGCACAGCTTAGATAATTTTCCCAAATGTCTTTATAGGTTATATTTTTACAAAACCTGTTGCAACACAGCCTACAGTGACAACTGAGACTCATATTTCACCAGGTAAGTTACCAACCAAAGAAGACAAGTGATAGATTTCCAGCCATTATTGTCATATCTATGTATTGAATAAGCACCTATCTGTGTGGTTTTCTATGATACATGAGTCAAATTAAAGCAAGAACACTGAAAAGAAACATTTCAGGGTTAACTCTGGCTATTGGAATTGCGGTAATTTTTTTCTGCTTTTTAATACTTTCTAAATTCTCTGTGAAATGAATCATGAAATATAATTAGAAAAATGTTTAAAATTTTTCAAATTAAGCCAAAGCATACAACCTGTGCTTTCTAAGCTGTCTCTATCATTAAGCAATGCCAGTGAACATTAACAGAGAAAAACCCAGATATCAGCATGCTCATTTCATTGTCCTTATTTACTGCTCAGATAAACTTGGTTGTGATGTATACTGAAATTGATTTTGGAGGTCTGATAGAGAAAAGAGCAAGAATTGACAGTAGACATATGAGATAACCCAAGGTTAATATTTTCCCATTTTCTGTTTTTTTTAATTGAAATATAGTTGATTTACAGTGTTATATTAGTTTCAAGTGTACAACATAGTGATTCAAAATTTTTATTGATTATGCTGCATTTAGAATTTTATGAAATATTGACTATATTCCTTGTTCTGTACAGTATCTTCTTTTAGCTTATTTATTTTATACATAACTGTTCGTACCTCTTAATCTCTCACCCCTATTTTGCCCTTCCCGCCCCCCACTCCCTACTGTTAACTACTAGTTTCTTCTCTGTAATCTGTGAATCTATTTCTGTTTTGTTCTAGTCATTCATCTTATTTTTTGGATTCCACATATAAGTGATATAATAAAAATATTTGTCTTCCTTTGTTTGATTTATTTCACTAAGTATAACACCTTTTAGGCTCATCCATGTTGTTCCAAATGGCAGAGTTTCATTCCTTTTTGCAGCTGAATAATATTCCTGTGTGTGTCTGTGTGTGTGGGGAGTGGGGGTGTTATACATCTTCTCTTTCCTCTCATTTGTTGATGGACTCTTCGCTTGCTTTCATACCTTGGCTATTGTAAACAATGCTGCTATGAACATTGGGGTTCAAATATTTTTTGAAATTAGTGTTTTCATTTTCTTTGCATACATACCCAGGAATGGAATTGCTGGATCACATGGTAACTCTATTTGTCATTTTTGGAGCAATTTGCATAGTATTTTCCATTATGGCTGCACCAATTTACATTCTCACCAGCAGTATACAAGGATTCGGTTTTCTCCACATCCTCGCCAAATTTTGTAGATGTTTTTGATAGTCATTCTTACAGATGTGAGGTAATCATAATAGAAATAAAGTGCACAATGAATGTAATGTGGTTGATCCATCCCAAAACCCTCTCCTCCCAACCCTTGTCCATGGGAAAATTGTCTTTCATGAAACCGGTCCCTGGTGCCCGAAAGATTGGGAACTACTGATATTAGAACCTTTGAAAATTTAAGAAAAGATCTTAAAGATTAGGAAAATGAAGTTTCTACAGTTTATCTAGTCTAGAGCAATATTCTTACTGCAGGCAGTGCATTAGACTCCAATGTCTGAGTACACAGATGATTCTTGGACACAGCATCAAGAGTGAACATACTGATCTAGTTTCTATTTGTCCCATTCATTATTGTCCAGCCAGTGATGAGAAGTATCAGTGGCGTGAGAACTTTCATTTTTAATTAGAATTTTCCTCATCCATCCTAACTTACTTAATCCCATATCTAATATGTTTAGGGAGTTTAGCTACACAATGCCAATATATTAAAATAAAGCTGGCACATCTAAAATACGTGAAAGCTTCTTTAGTTCTGAGGATTCATGGTAAAGCAAGAGTAACTGGACTGGAAGACGTTTAGCAGCAAAAAAATGAGATTTCAGGTTATAAATTGTTACCAACCGGAAATATCTGTCGTTCCATAAGCTGGATCTGACACTGGAGGTCACTCTACCTCTGTATGTTAAGGGAATAACCCTCCCATCCTCAGCTTCTGCACAAGGTAAATTATTATTTTTGCATCTTTTCAGTTAACTCTGATTTGCTAGAAGGGAAGGCTTACTTGAGAGTTAGTTACATAACTTGGTGAGAATTTCATCTTCTTTCAATGACACTTATTTGGTGCTCTCAACCTCTTTATTTTGCATAGATTATGGCAGAACTTGGCATACAGTTCTGCAATCAAATAGGTGGAATTCAAACTCCACCTGCACCATTTATCAGCTTCATGATCTTAAGCAAGTTAGGTGATGTTTCTTATCTTTGGTTTTTTTTTTCCTCTACACATAATAATTAATATGTAATCATATACTCTCAGGTAATTGTTTTGAAGAGAAAATGCCTAGAATGTAGTTAATACACAGTTTGTTTGTTATGAATATTACTGTCTCAGACACGCAAATGTCTATGATTTTGGAATAATGAAGTACCTTAGGGAGCGGTCCCCAATCTTTTTGGCACTGGGAACCAGTTTCATGGAAGACAATTGTTCCATAGACCTGGAGTGGGAGGGGTGGTTTTGGGATGATTCAATTGCATGACATTTATTGTGCACTTAATTTCTATGATTATTACATTAGCCCCACCTCAGATCATTAGACATTAGATCCCAGAGGTTGGGGACCTCTGCCTTCGAGGACAACTATGTCTTTACTCTCATATTATAAGTGAGTCAATGAGGCTTAGAAAAGGCAGTGACTTACTCAGGTCTCCCACCCCTTGGTGGCAAAGCCAGGACTAGAATCCTGATCTCCTTTCTCTGTGGGACAATGAACAGAAATACCCCTTGCTTTCTATCTGTTCAGGCTAAAGAATGCACAGTGGCTGGGATTATAGGCTGGTTTTTCTCTCTCATTGGCTGGATCAGTACTAGTTTGAAACAATGAGAGTGACTAGAATCTGGGTGAGATGGAGCCAGGCTACGAAGCTCCGGCAGGGAAACCACTCTCCTCCTAGGCAATAACAGCTTCAAGGCAGACTTAATGAGGAGCTGTTCTCCACCAGGCTGGGGAAGGCAGAGGTGTGACCCATTGGCTGCTGGGAACTGGCCAAGCAGCCCACTCTGTAGGTGAGCAGAAACTGGGTCATTGCATTTGACATCTGGCCCGCTGATTGCACCAGTGGACATGCTCTCTAAGAGTTATTAACCAGGGACTTCACACAAAATTTTGAGGGCTATTCAAAACACTAGGTGCAATGTTATCCCATCAACTTTTTTATCCTTTAGAAAGTTCAATTTTTCTCAATTGTAACTAGCTAGTTTGACTTACTGAAATCTCTCCAAAAAAATAAAAGTGAACAACAGCAGACAAAAGGGACATCTAACTATATTATCATAACTTGATCAGATTGATGTTGTCAACTGTTTGGTTCAAGGGCAAAACTGAGTATTTCTTTTAAAATATTGCTTCATGGCAATAGCTTTCTCCAAATATCTTTTGGAATAAGGAAGAGCCCTGTCCATTCTGTAAAAAAATAATAAGGTCTGGAAGAAAAGGCATTGAGTTGGAAGCCAGCAAGTGCGAGTTTTTCCCTGTTTTACCATAAATTAGTTGTTCAGAACTTTCACAAATACATTACTGACCAGTTTTCATGGTCATCCCAGTGCCAGAAAACTCTTAGGAAATGTCACTTTCTGACTTGGAAACTATTGAAGGCCTTTCGTAGGTGGGGTGTATCCTTGCAAGAGTTTGCTTTGCTGAGATAAGACTTCTATCAATTGCAAGGCGGGAGGGAACCAAGCTAAAACCAATGACTGTGTGAGATGATTTTATCACATCATGACAGGGGCTCACCAGCTGGAAATTTGGGCAGAGAGCAAAACTGCAGGGTGTTGGTCCAACACTGCATTTTATATTCTTTCTAATGACATTCCATGTTAGGAAGTCAGTTGTTTGGGAGAGCTGTGTGCCTAGCAGTTAAAGCATAGTGCAGAGTGCTGGGAGACCAGATCTCCAGGCCCAACTGTGTCTCTAACCCACAAGCCAACTCACCTCTCCCGCACACTGGGAACAGGGGGCCTGTCGTGCACCCTCCCACAAGACCCAGACATCTCAGGCTGGTAGTTTTTCTGAACAACTGTGAGGTCAGAGCCGTGACAATACGAGACAAAAGAGATGAATATTCTGGAACGATTCAGATGTTATGCGAGTATGAGATGATACCACCACACAAATCTGGAATATTTAATGTCTGGGTGGTATATTCATTCATTCATTCCTGCCTCCGAAACCTAAAATTAAGTGATTCAGTCCAAGTAATAAATACATACTTTGTGCAAAGTGCCAAGGCAAATGTCATTTTAGTATTTGGGCACTATAAAAAATTTTTTTAAACTAGGAGTTTGAGGCCTTGTTAAACCTACCCTTTTATTCCAGTTTGCACTAATTTGCCACTTGAACATGAAACTCGTGTCAGTCTGAGAAGCTTGCCAGTCTTTGCCTACTGGTTGCCCTCTAATGTCCACATAAATGCACACTGTATTCTCTTTCTTTATATTTTAGCCCATTTTAAGGTCACTTCTTCACCATAATTTGACCTCATCCACATTTCCACCTAAAACTCTACCCATCCTTCAAGTTTCAACCAGTGCCTCAGTGCAAGCAGGCAGAGGGTAAGGACTTCAGAGTAGTTTTCAGAGCCCAGTGAAGCTAAGGAAATGTGCCGTGTTGGCCCAAGACCCATGTGCTCCTTAGGTAGTCTGATACTGGACACATCTTCCATTATGCCTCAAGGTAAAAGTGCTTCTCTTGGTGACAGAGGTGGAATTTTTCAGGTATAATCTGGATGTGTTCCTGAAAAAGAAGTAAAAGGATTAAGGAAAAGACCCTTAGGTCAATATTGCTAGAGCAGAAAACAGTCTTCCTTAGAGGCTATAATAAGAGGATATGGAAGTCTAAGAGATATAATGGAAGTAATGCAATAGATTGGTGTGAAAAAATCACCAAAATGAAGACTATGTGATTATGATATCAATTCTAGCCCTTAGGGTATCTGGGAATCTTGAGGAATTTAGTTGTCATTTTTGTGTGTACAGTGCACCCCGATGTTCACCAGCTAATATGCTAAAACATCTAAGAAATCTCGCTGACAAGACCTCAACCAGGTGGAGGTCTGGGAAGTTGGAATATTATTGGAAAACAGCAGAATTCGGTCTCAATTTTGTTCCTTACCTACTTTGTTAAACTGAGCTAATCGTTTAATTTTCAAATTTATTATCTATAAAGTAAGAAAGTTAGATTAACTGTTCCAAGGGACTTGAAGGTAAAATGTAAAAGTATATTCTGAATTAATTAGGACAAAATGTAGATTGATTTTTAGTCAACGAACAAGTCAAACAGGAGACGACCCTGATGCTGGGAAAGATAGAAGGCAGAAGAAGGGGGCAACAGAGGATGAGATGTTTGCATGGCATCACTGACTCAATGAATATGAGTCTGAGCAAACTCCAGGAGACAGTGAAGGACAGGGAAGCCTGGAGTGCAGCAGTCCATGGGGTCGCACAGAGTCTGAGCACAGAGAGACACACGAGATGCAACAGAGAGACTGAACAACAGCAAGTAACAGAAAGGGAAGAGCCTAGAGCAAAAGGCGGGGGGCGGGGGGGGGGGGGCGGGAAAGCAGGAAAGAAATGCTTCCTGGAATCCAGCCCCTAAGAGGTTCAAGCTAGAGTGTTAAAATTGTTTTGCTAAAGTTCAAATTAATTTTAATGAGCTCTTTCTCCCTAAGCATTTTCTTATTTGGATAGCAAAAAAGTTACACAAACTTATTATCCCTGGCAAACACCATGATCCTCTTCTCTGACTTTGCTTAAAATTAGAGGCTTGAAAGTGCCAGTTTTTAGAGGTGTGAGATCTTACCATCGGCTCTTTGGCATATTCTTTTTACAACTTGCTGTCATTTTCTGTCCCTTTATGGTCTTAGTCTACAGGCCTTCACTACCAAAGGCTGTGCTGACAAGTGATAAGGACCCTCTGTAAGGAGGAGCGGCCTATTTGCAAAACGACTGCTTATCTTGACCACTACTGAACACAAGATGGGATCCTCTTATGAAGAGCTCAGGGCATGTTTTTTTGGCTTGTTTTTTGTTTTCCCTACATCCTCCTTCGTGCCATAGACAATGATCTTCCCCAAATGAAAGTCTGGTTCAAACACTTCATCATCTTTCCAGCTGCCTTAGTCAGTGGAAATCTCATGCCGTGGGCCACAACACCTGGCACATCACTGTCTTCTCTGCTTCTCACACCCTATGGTGCAGCCACGTAGATTTTTGTGATTCCCCCAACCCACCAGGATGTCTTGAGTGCCGGGGCATCACTGACACCGCTGACTCTGTACCTAAATGTCCACAGAGTCAGCCGGGTGAAACCCTAGACCACTTTCAAGGTGAGTTCAGAGAATCCCTCCATGAGGTCTTTCCATTTCCTCCTTTTTCAAATAGAACTGACCACTGTTTCCTGTCCCACCACTTTACCATCCCCCTAAAATACTTGATTACACTTAAATTAAAATTTTGTCTCTCTTTCCTAAGCTGGGATTTCCTTGATGGAAAAACCATGAATTATTTATTATTTCCTTGTATCCCTAGTACAAAAGAGACATGCCTAAACCTTCATGTAAAGGAACAAACAAGTGAGTAAATGTCCAAGGGGCCCAGGAACCATTGTTGGCTGAAAAAGAATGCACAACCCTAAAGTTGAGAATTATGTTTTATTTGGCGGAATTTCTGAGGGCTTAAGCCCGGAAAAAGCCTCTCAGATACCTCTGAGGGACTGCATCGAAGAAGTAAGGGAGGATTTATATAAATTTTAAAATAGAAGTAAAGTAGTCAGAATGTCAAAAGATTACTTTTAATTAAAGAAAGCCAGACATCTCAAGTTAATAAATTTAGTGCTTTTCCATGTATGGGAAGATGCAAGAGTCTGGACTTACTACAGTCATTTGTTTGATATACACTTTAACCATCTAGAGCCGGTAGCCTGCTTTTCTGCATGCTGAATCCCCTCAGGGTCTACAGCAATGGCTGAAAGCCTGGTGTCTGCAACATCCTTTGTTCACTGATACGGCAAGCAACTTTTTTTCATCCACACCATCAAGGCCTATGAAACACATCTGGATTCTAAACAGTCAATCATAAGATTTCATTTAGCTCTAACACACTATGCTAAACCCTGGGATCTTGTGGAGTTTTTAGCCTAAACCGAAGTAGGGGAGGTCAGAGAAGACCTCCCAATAAAAGTAGCCTTGAACTGGCATCTGAGAAGTGGATAGCTAGTCAAGAAGGGGACCATGGGAGGATATTTCAGGCAAAGAGAAGACTAGGTACAAAGGTGTGGGCATGGAGAAGAGTATGCTGCATTTGAGGAACCAAGAGCTGTCCAGATGCCTAGACCCCAAGGGGAGGGTGAAGTTATAGGCATTGATGGGGAGGCAGGCAGGGGCTGGGGCACACAGGGTCTTGTGGGTGTTCATAAAGAGGAAGGGGCACCGTCCCATAGACTGAGCACACCTCCCTAACTAACCACTGAAACTCCTGACTCAGCCAGTCAGAAGGCCTGGAGTAGCACAATCTTTACACTCAGTCATAACTCTAGATGGCTTCAGTTAAACTTTTAGCTACCCAGGTGGCACTAGTGGCAAAGAACTCACCTGCCAATGCAAGAGACAAGAGATACAGGTTCGATTCCTGAGTCAGGAAGATCCCCTGGAGGAGTAAATGGCAAGCCATTCCAGTATTCTTGCCTGAAGAATCCCATGGACAGAGGAGCCTGGTGGGCCGCAGTCCGTAGGGTCGCAAAGAGTCAGACACAACTGAAGTGACTTGGCATGCATGTACTACTTAAAAACTTTAAATTTGGTGTGGTTTTCTTTTTTTGTTTTTCACTTTGGGATTTTTTTTTTCTTCTAGTTGTAAAATTGTGTGCTTTTTATTGAAACATCAAAAATATTGTGTCAGTCTGCTGTGGAGGCAGGTTTCCACTATTCTTACACTCATTCTGTGCATGCCCCTTGGCACGCGGCTAGTTTCATTCATCATTACATTCATTTAAGGTGCAATCCAGACACTCACCTACCTTTCTGTCTGTAAGAACCTAGTCAAACAATTCATTGCTGTATGTCAATTATATTTCAAGAAAATGAGAAGATCTTTTTTAAAAAAGAAAGGAAATTTGCCAAACATTTACAACTGCTAGTATTTCGCTGAATGCTTGCTATGTACAGAGCCCTGTTCTAGTGTGAAAGAGATTAAAAATGCGCCAGGTCTGGAATCTAGGAGCCCAGGGAAGCTTGTTTCAGAAAAGCTCATGGGTATCCACAGGGGTTATAAATGTGTGCCCTAAATGTGAATGAACTGCACTGAACTGAAAGGTGTAAAGGAAGATGTAACATTAACTAAGAGAGACAGATCATTTTTGTTCATTAGCTATTCTTTTTTGTTTTTACATACTTTCATTGATTCCTAGTGAAAATCTTTCTTTCCATAATTTTAATCTCAATAGTTGCTGAACCTCAACATTCCTATGATCTAGTTATTGTTTAAAAACACTTGCTCTTAACAGATGCACTACTATATGTAAAATACATAAACAACAAGGACCTATTGTATAGCACAGGAAACTATATTCAATATTTAGTAACAACTTTAATGGAAAAGAACCTAAAAATATACATATATGTGTGTGTGTATGTATAACTGAATTATTTTTCAGTTCAGTTCAGTCGCTCAGTCATGTCCGACTCTTTGCAACCCCATGAATCGCAGCACACCAGCCCTCCCTGTCCATCACAAACTCCCGGAGTCTACTCAGACTCATGCCCATCGAGTCGGTGATGCCATCCAGCCATCTCATCCTCTGTCTCCCCTTCTCCTCCTGCCCTAATCCCTCCCAGCATCAGGGCCTTTTCCAATGAGTCGACTCTTCACATGAGGTGGCCATAGTATTGGAGTTTCAGCTTCACCATCAGTCCTTCCTATGAACACCCAGGACCTATCTCCTTCAGAATGGACTGGTTGGGTCTCCTTGCAGTCCAAGGGACTCTCAAGAGTCTTCAACACCATAGTTCAAAAGCATCAATCTTCGGTGCTCAGCTTTCTTCACAGTCCAACTCTCACATCCATACATGACCACTGGAAAAAACCATAGCCTTGACCAGACAGACCTTTGTTGGCAAAGTAATGTCTCTGCTTTTTAATATGCTATCTAGATTGGTCATAACTTTTCTTCCAAGGAGTAAGTGTCTTTTAATTTCATGGCTGCAGTCACCATCTGCAGTGATTTTGGAGCCCCAAAAAATAAAGTCTGACACTGTTTCCACTGTCTCCCCATCTATTTCCCATGAGGTGATGGGACCAGATGCCATGATCTTAGTTTTCTTAATGTTAAGCTTTAAGCCAATTTTTTCACTCTCCTCTTTCATTTTCATCAAGAGACTTTTTAGTTATTTTTGAATTATACGAAATCAACTATATTTCAATTGAGAAAACCTCTTGTTCTTACATTATATTTTACAGCTTTGCATCTGAATGATGAAGGATAACTTAGAGATACTAGTCATTTGTCACACCATATACCTAATTTGTGTGACAATTGTTTACATACATGTAATGAATCAGGTGGGGTTTGCAGGTGACTCAGTGGTCAAGAATCCGCCTGCAATGCAGGAGATGCAAATTCAGACCCTGGGTTGAGAAGATTCCCTGGAGAAGGAAATGGCAACTCACTCCAGTATTCTTGCCTGGAAAATCCCATGGACAGAAGAGCCTCATGGGCTACAGTCCATGAGTCACAAAGAGTCGGACACAACCGAGCGACTAAGTACACACTATACTGACGTGTGTACCTGAAGGCACACAAATTATATATTAAACTAACTTAGTCCTCTCAATGACATTTTGAAGTAGGTATTATCATTTACAGATGGGGAAATCAAGGCTCGCCTTCTTCACCTGTAAGGCCCTGCCACATAAGAATTCTGGCACTGCCACTGGGAGCGATGTGGGTGAAGTTGTCTTTTGTGATGTGCTCTGCGGTCCACTCATTACCTCAACCTTAATCCCTTTCTCAACTTCTCTTTTGTACAGCTTCTACGACCAGTGCCATTTCTATTACAGAGTCACCCGCCCCTGAGCATATAATTGTTGAAACAACACCAGGTTTGTTCATGTTTTAAAACAGTTTTTCTCTGGAGTCACTGTGATGTTGCAGCTTTACTTAATGGGACTGACTACTGCAGGGAAACTGACAAAGACTGAGAAATGGAAGCAAAATAGACAAAGCCTCTCTCCTCTAGAGGAATTCTCACTTCTGGAATGTTGCACAGGAATAATACTGTAGATTAAAGAAATTAAAGCATTCTAGCAAAACACATAAATGATGAATGTGACCATGAAACGGTAGGCCAGATAAAAGGGATCCAGTAGTGCAGTGGTGAGAGGGGGCTTATGGTCAAACCTGGCTGGACTCAGCCCTGACCTTGGCCCTGTCCCAGGTGCTGACCCTGAGTAGATTGAACCCCGAGTTCTCCAAAGGGTCTCCATCTCTTAATTTTAAAATGGGGCTCATTATACCTACCTCACAGTGTTTCTCTAAGGATTAAATAAGAGAATGTGTGTAAAATTGCTTGACTGAGAGCCCAATACATCATACGTGCCCAGTAAAGTATAAGCCATCTGGGTCCTGAGATAAGGATGATCAGGTGGCATTCACTCTCTCTCTGATTATTTTTATATGGAGTAGAAGATTACTTTGAAAGAGCAGGTTGAAAGAAGGCGGCCTTTTGTAGGTGGGATTTAGGCAGGGTCCTCTGGATTTAAAGTAAAGTCTCAAAGAAGACTTAGCATAGCTCCTGGATCATTAACTAGTGGAAACACTGAGAAAAAGGGAAGCAATGTTTTTTCAGAAGGCCGGAGACCAAGAGAGGAAAATTAGGCTAAGTGCTTAGAACCAATTACTGGACTTCTGGATCCAGTTAAATAATCTACTTTTCAAAGTAATTTCAGTGTAAAGCCAACATGATAGTGTCAAACCAAAAAACATTCAGGGGTCAACTGGAGACACACATAGCACACATGCCATGAATCCAATAAATAATGGATGGCTAAAGAATGACCAAATATAATCAAGTCTTTGACAAGGTCAGGTAATGTAGTGCAATAATTACTTGTAGTAAATTCAAGAATTGACATAAAATGGCATTGGGAGACAGCAGAAAAAGAAATATTATTGTGGACTGGTAAGGGGGGATTAACTCTAGCAGAGCATTCAGTTCAGTTCAGTTCAGTCACTCAGTCATGTCTGACTCTTTGTGACCCCATGGACTACAGAACGCCAGGCCTCCCTGTCTATTACCAACTTCCGGAGTTTACCCAAACTCACTTCCTTTGAGTTGGTGATGTCATCCAACCATCTCATCCTCTGTCGTCCCCTTCTCCTCCTGCCTTCAATATTTCCCAGCATCAGGGTCTTTTCAAATGAGTCAGCTGTTCATATCAGGTGGCCAAAATACTGGAGTTTCAGCTTCAGCATCAGTCCTTCCAATGAACACCCAGGACTGATCTCCTTTAGGATGGACTGGTTGGATCTCCTTGCTGTCCAGGGGACTCTCAAGAGTCTTCTCCAACACCACAGTTCAAAAGCATCAATTCTTCGGCACAGCTTTCTTTATAGTCCAACTCTCACATCCATACATGACTACTAGAAAAACCATAGCCTTGACTAGATGGACCCTTTGTTGACAAAGTAATGTCTCTGCTTTTTAATATGCTGTCTAGGTTGGTCATAACTTTTCTTCCAAGTAATAAATGTCTTTTAATTTCATGGCTGCAATCACCATCTGTAGTTTTTTTGGAGCCCCAGAAAATAAAGTCTGCCATTGTTTCCACTATTTCCCCATCTATTTGCCATGAAGTGATGGGACCAGATGCCATGATCTTAGTTTTCTGAATGTTGAGTTTTAAGCCAACTTTTTCACTCTCCTCTTTCACTTTCATCAAGAGGTCTTTAGTTCTTCTTCACTTTATGCCATAAGGGTGGTGTCATCTCCATATCTGAGGTTATTGATATTTCTCCCGCAATCTTGATTCCAGCTTATGCTCCATCCAGTCCAGAGTTTCTTGTGGTGTAATCTGCATATAAGTAAAATAAGCAGGGTGACAGAATACAGCCTTGACGTACTCCTTATCCTGTTTGGAACCAGTCTGTTGTTCCATGTCCAGTTTTAACTGTTGCTTCCTGACCTGCATACAGATTTCTCAAGAGGCAGGTCAGGTGGTCTGGTATTCCCATCTCCTGAAGAATTTTCCACAGTTTGTTGTGATCCACACAGTCAAAGGCTTTGGCATAGTCAATAAACCAGAAATAGATGTTTTTCTGGAACTCTCTTGCTTTTTCTGTGATCCAACAGATCTTGGCAATTTGATTTCTGGTTCCTCTGTCTTTTCTAAAATCAGCCTGAACATCTGGAAGTTCTCGGTTCACGTATTGTTGAGGCCTGGCTTGGAGAATGTTGAGCATTACTTTACTAGTGTGTGTTCAGTTCAGCTCAGTTCAGTTCAGTCGCTCAGTCGTGTCCAACTCTTTGCGACTCCATGAGCCACAGCATGCCAGGCCTCCTTGTCCATCACCAACTCCTGGAGTCTACCCAAACTCATGTCCTTTGAGTCAGTGATGCCATCTAACCATCTCATCCTCTGTTGTCGCCTTCTCCTCCTGCCATCAATCTTTCCCAGCATCAGGGTCTTTTCAAATGAGTCAGCTCTTCCCATCAGGTGGCCAAAATACTGGAGTTTCAGCTTCAACATCAGTCCTTGCAATGAACACCCAGGACCAATTTCCCTTAGGATGGACTGGTTGGATCTCCTTGCAGTCCAAGGGACTCTCAAGAGTCTTCTCCAACACCACAGTTCAAAAGCATCAATTCTTCAGCACTCAGCCTTCTTCACAGTCCAACTCTCACATCCATACATGACCACTGGAAAAACCATAGCCTTGACTAGACGGAACTTTGTTGGCAAAGTAATGTCTCTGCTTTATAATATGCTGTCTAGGTTGGTCATAACTTTTCTTCCAAGGAGCAAGCGTCTTTTAATTTCATGGCTGCAATCACCATGTGCAGTGATTTTGGAGCCCCCCAAAATAAAGTCAGCCACTCTTTCCACTGTTTCCCCATCTATTTGCCATGAAGTGATGGCACCGGATGCCATGATGTTAATTTTCTGAATGTTGAGCTTTAAGCCAACTTTTTCACTCTCCTCTGATTGTGCAGTTTTTTGAGCATTCTTCAGCATTGCCTTTCTTTGGGACTGGAATGAAAACTGACCTTTTCCAGTCCTGTGGCCACTGCTGAGTTCTCCAAATTTGCTGGCATACTGAGTGTAGCACTTTCACAGCATCATCTTTTAGGATTTGAAATAGCTCAACTGGAATTCCATCACCTCCACTAGCTTTGTTTGTAGTGATGCTTCCTAAGGCCCACTTGACTTCCCATTCCAGGATGTCTGGCTGTAGGTGAATGATCACACCATCGTGATTATCTGGGTCATGAACATCTTTTTTGTATAGTTCCTCTGTGTATTCTTGCCACCTCTTCTTAATATCTTCTGCTTCTATTAGGTCCATACCATTTAAGGCAACTATATTAGGAACGTTTGCAGAAAGGAATCCAGTGAGACTGCTGGCAAAAACACAGCTGGGACAAAGTAAGGGTTTGGATTCTGATGGTGGAAAATGGATAGCAACATGACTGAACTTACATTCAGTCATGTCCAGCTCTTTTTGAGGACAGGACTGATGTTCATGTGGGATTACAGCTCAATATGTCTCTTTCTGATCACCATTTTTACGTTTTTTAAAAATGTACCGCTTCTTGTGGAAGTCCGTAGATGGTTCTTCCAACAGTTTGTCATATCCTTCCCTTTAGTGCATGAGGTATTTTATTAATTCCTGATGAATGGAAACTTGTTGGGTGGCTGAAAGTAGATATTGGGATTATTAATGTTAAGACTGACACATTACCTCATATATTTTACTTGCTCACTGTTGAAAGTTGAACAATGTAGTTCTTTAAACACAGTTAAGTAATAACAAAAACCCACTAGACAGTCTAATCCCAAAGGGGTATTTTTTAAACATGCTGTATGTTTTCTGACCTTATTTTGAAATATTGTCTTTTTAGAACCATACCCAGAACCAAAAGGAGGCATCTCATTGTCAGGTATGTTAATATTTGACAAAGAATGATGATCATTCCATTTAAAATTTTGTTTTGCAAGTTTTAAATGCCTTGGAACTAGAAGCATCAATTTTATTTTTTAAGTTTATTTTCTTTCTGATTTTGCTTTAAAAATTTAATTGAAGTATAGTTACTGTACATTATTATTTGTTCTAGGTGTAGACTATAATGCTTCATACTTTTAAAAGTTATACTCCATTCATAGTTGTTATAAAATATGGCTACATTCCTTGCGTGCTGTACAATATATGTGCTATACTTAGTTGCTCAGTCGTGTCCGACTCTTTATGACCCCATGGACTGTAGCCCGCCAGGTTACTCTGTCCATGGGATTCTCCAGGCGAGAATACTGCAGTGGCTTGCCATTCCCTTCTACAGGGAATCTTCCCAACTCCAAAGTCAAACCCAGGTCTCCTGCACTATAGGCGGATTCTTTACTGTCTGAGCCAGCAGGGAAGCCTGTACAATAATATATCCTTGCAATTTATTTTATACGTGACAGCTTGTACCTCGTATTCTCCTATCCCCATATTGCCTTTCCCTCTTCCCTCTCCCCACTGGTAACCACTAGCTAATTTTAAAAACAAGAGTTTTTAAACAAGATTTCAGTCTCACAAATTGTAAAAACAAATAAAATATGCTCTTTTCAAAATCAAAATAGGCATTTCCAATTACCTTAAACATTTTAGAAACAGCAGTATATAATCTGATCATCATTTTTATTTTAAGTTATATATCTTGAGCTTTCTAACCAACCATGAGTACATCCAGAATAAATACAGACCATTCATGTCTTAGTCCAGATTCATTTTAGACCCTGTGCTACCAGTTTGGAGCTATCTTCCCAACGCTGTATTTGAGGACTATCACTTTCCCCTATAAAAACAACAAAGTTGTATTACCCTGCACTATTTTATATATTACCCTGCTTTATTTTACAAATGCTGTGTGATCATTTACTTCACACTTTTGTAATTTGCTGCTCTATTTTTCTCCTATAGTAATGATAGTCATTATTTTTGCGGTGATTGCTGGTGTCATTGGAATTATCATCGGAATTGCGATCCTTATTAAGCGACTGAAAAGGGTGAGAACTCAGTTTTTAACTTTGCTGTAAGCGTTGGTGTAAATAGCTCCAGGAGGGTTTAACTCTCTAGGTTCAACTAAACTCCAAAGAGAAACAAAACTGCGTGAAACTCCATCTTTTTCAACTGGACGCAGAGAAGTCACTGAGTTACTCTAGCAGAATTTTTTTTTGCATTTGTCTATAAAGAATCCCCAAACACAAATCTACCCGTTTTTCCAATGAAACATCCTCCAAGGCTTCTAACTTACTTTTATATATTGATGGATGTGGATGAAATAGTCAAATGTCTAACTATAGTATCTAGTTTAATTTGCATATGAAAAATATTTAAAATAACATCGTATATTTACTCATGCTGAAAACATTTGCTTTTTTATTCTATTTCCTGGGACAGATTTTTCAAATCCCATCTATGAATTTTCAGGCATGAGTGATTTTATTCATCATTAAAGATAGTTTTGAGTCTGTATGACAGCATTCCAAAGCACCTTTGCTATAACCTCCTGTTTAATGTAGTTCAGACACAACATTTGTGTGTGTGATTATAATGCTAGTAATTTGGAATTATAATCATAGGTCGTTAAGTACCTAGTCACAAAAGAGTGGTGCAATTGAGTTCTCATTCGCCCTCTATTTTTATTTCTTTGTGATCTCCATACCACATCCATTCTATGTATGTATATATTCTTTATAAAATGCTTGCCTAGAGAGCTCACAAAATGGCAATGTCAGAGCTGTAACAACAAGATTGATAGTAAATCTACATAGAGTTCCTTTACCCTTTTCTTTTTAAACTATTTTTGTTAGGTGACTTTGATAATCATTCAAACCTATGGTTGATTAGCATTACTCCATGTAAATTTATCTTCTCTAAATAATATTTTCTTATTGAAAATAAAGTGATTGAGAGTGTCTGCTCTAATATGAGAGATTTTGTAAGGACTTGAGTGGAAGATGACTCCTCTTGTTTGCCGTTTAAATGTTGGGGACAAAGTCATCCCCTTGTCTTTGGGCACAGATGACAAATTTAGTTGTCTTCTTTCTTAGCTGATGATCTAAATCTGAAAGACAATGACATACTTGGTTGGCAAAATTCAGAGAACATCTTCCATACAAATATAGTAGAATTGGGTCATGGTTATTACAACTAAAAGAACTATCACTTTAAAAAAAAATTTTCAATTCAGCTTTTCATTACAGCAGGGAACTATGACACAGTCAATGTTTGGGGTAATAGTTCACCTATGGAAATAACAAATAACATTTAGAAATACAAGTTTAAGCCAAAGTTTGTAGGTATCTATGAAATAACGGCTTTTTCCACAAAAGAATTCTACAACATGAATTTTAATTGAAAGAAAACAAACTTTAGTCAAAAAAATGTGCTTTTAATCTGAGGTATTTTTCTTACTGTGTCTAAGTTTATAAAATTGTGGCATTAACATTCTTCTGCCTTTTATTCATAGAGAAGTCAAAGACAACAAAGTATTCTTGAACTTGAAACTTCTGAAACTCCTAAACAATCAGAAGGAACAGGTTGGTGCTAATATTTTTATTGCCTTTTGCCATTTTGTAAGGAAAATAAATTAATAACTTACTTTTATACTCTTCAGTATAATGAAATTCTGTCTTAGGTGCAAAGTATCTTTTTTAAAAAAGTAAAAAAAAAATACTGCACATAAAGCAAAAACCAAGTTCTTTCCTGTACTTTTTATTTTCCACTACAAAATTGAGTATAGGAGAACCTGTAGGGGGCTAGTTCAATAGCCCCAAATCTGGAGCCAGACCTTGGTTTGAATCCATACTCCACCACTTAGCAGCTGTGTAACCCTAAACCAGCAATTGTTATGGAGATAATAATAGTGAGTGGGCTGATAATTCAACATGGGCATAATGATGGTGTTCACCTCACAGAGTTTCATGAGGATTGAAAGAACTACCACAAGTAGTAGAGTGCCTAGAACAGTTCTTGGCCAGAGTAAGCACCCAATGCCTAGTAGTTGTTATAAATATTGCAGGCTCTGCAGCCAATGATCTCTGCACAAATGGCCAGTCACTTGGCTCCCTTATCACTTCCACTCTCAAGTGGAAAAGGGATACATAAACATGGTGAAAACAGCAGGTGTATCTTATTGACCCAGAACAGTATTGACTTAAGTAGTGTTTTCCAAAAAGAGAC
Source organism: Cervus canadensis (assembly GCF_019320065.1). NCBI lineage: Eukaryota > Metazoa > Chordata > Mammalia > Artiodactyla > Cervidae > Cervus > Cervus canadensis. Next base: position 72,804,570 of record NC_057386.1, read on the forward strand.
AACCTCGTTAAAAAGAATTCATTTGAACCAGTCCTAATGAGATGGATGAAACTGGAGCCCCTTATACAGAGTGAAGTAAGCCAGAAAGATAAAGAACATTACAGCATACTAACACATATATATGGAATTTAGAAAGATGGTAACGATAACCCTATACGCAAAACAGAAAAAGAGACACAGAAATACAGAACAGACTTTTGAACTCTGTGGGAGAAGGTGAGGGTGGGATGTTTCAAAAGAACAGCATGTATACTATCTATGGTGAAACAGATCACCAGCCCAGGTGGGATGCATGAGACAAGTGCTCCGGCCTGGTGCACTGGGAAGACCCAGAGGAATCGGGTGGAGAGGGAGGTGGGAGGGGGGATCGGGATGGGGAATATGTGTAAATCTATGGCTGATTCATATCAATGTATGACAAAACCCACTGAAATGTTGTGAAGTAATTAGCCTCCAACTAATAAAAAAAATAAATAAATAAACAAAAAGAGACAACCTTAAAAAGTGTGAAATTTTTACATTTACAAACATCCAGATATTAGTACTTTCTTGCAGAAAAAGAAAAAAATGTAAACTCTAACACGACTGGAGTATCCATTAGCAGCATGTGAGAGCAAGTTCATAAGAGCTAAGCAGTAGTTGCTGCCTCTACTATGTGTTTTAATACCTAACTAATTTTATTAGTTAGGAACTATTACATAATCTCACTAATTGAGTATATAGTTCTATTAATATTAAATTTTGCCTGAGATATGAACCCAAATGACATGTGTTTGGGGAGATAATCACCAAACACAAGTCGCTACAGATTGGGCTTTAAATGCTCAAGCAAAAGGGAAATGATTCTGCTTTCTACAAAATTGAAGTTTTCCCCATAATTATCAAAAATCATGACAGATCTTAGGGGCTGTAAATTTCCAGATTCCAATATTTAACCCTAGACCTAGGGTTAAGTCAAAGGACTTGCTAGGTTTTTAGACTTTGGGGTCATAAAAAAACAGAGAATTTTAAACTCTCCAACCCAGCCACGTAACCTATATTCAAAACTAGGTTCATCACTATCTTGTAGGTTCTTAAAGCTTGAAGATGATTAGTATATAATTGTTTAGTCCTAGAAGGTTCATGCTTAGTAGGGTGAATGGCGTACATGTCATTCTCAGCTAGCAGAGTTAATAAAACCCCAATGTGCAGATACCTAGAACAACAAACATTTTGAGTCCTGAACCAGATTCACTTGTTTTAACTAGGGTTACTTCATTATAGGATTTGCATCTAGGACAAATATGTGTTGTTTCTTTTACCTACATTCTGCATTGTTTCAAAAAAAAATGTTTTGAAGCTGTTTTTAAAATGGAGCAATTACTAGCCAAGACCTAATGTTTGGTTACCTAAATTTCTATGTGCTTTTAACTACTGATTTATTTTGGTGACAATTTTAGTGTTTAATGTTTTGTCTGCTTTTTTTTCCTGTATAATCTCGAAACTTTCTGTGCAATAGCCCACAAAATTTGGGACAATTTAATCCATCAATGTTCATTAAAATATCCTTGTAAGTTTAAGTGCAACGGACATTTTCCAAATGCTTACTGTGGTTTGGTCACCTACACACTTATTAGATATACCAATAGGAGTCTCTGTCCTGTAGAAGCTGAGCACCTCTTTGGGTAAACAGACTGTGGTCATTGCAGGGAACAGGTTTTAAGGTAGCAGAGGCATTAGTATCTAAAAAGACTGGGGCGGGCCTTAATAGCAAAGGCTTCTGCAGATGAAATCACCTGAGGTCAGTCTTAAGGACGGATAGAGAAGAGTCAGTTATAGACAAAAGTCCAGCTTGAACAAAATCATAAAAGAAGGAAGAATATGGTGTAGTCAAGGAACTATGTATATTTCCACATTCAGTTCAGTCAGTTCAGTTCAGTCACTCAGTCGTGTCCGACTCCGCGACCCCATGGACTGTAGCACACCAGGCCTCCCTGTCCATCACCAACTCCCGGAGTTTACCCAAACTCATGTCCTTTGAGTTGGTGATGCCATCCAACCATCTCATTCTCTGTCATCCCCTTCTCCTCCCACCCTCAATATTTCCCAGCATCAGGGTCTTTTCAAATGAGTCAGTTCTTCACATCAGGTGGCCAAAATACTGGAGTTTCAGCTTCAACATCAGTCCTTCCAATGAATATTCAGGACTGGTCTCCTTTAGGATGGACTGGTTGGATCTCCTTGCAGTCCAAGAGACTCTCAAGATTCTTCTCCAACACCACAGTTCAAAAGCATCAATTCTTCGGCACTCAGCTTTCTTTACAGTCCAATTCTCACATCCATTCATGGCTACTGGAAAAACCATAGCCTTGACTAGACAGAACTTTGTTGGCAAAGTAATGTCTCTGCTTTTTAATACGCTGTCTAAGTTGGTCATAACTTTTCTTCCAAGGAGTAAGCGTCTTTTAATTTCATGGCTGCAGTCACCATCTGCAGTGATTTTGGATTTCCATATTAGCAAGATTAATGCCTCAGTTCTTCATTTATGTCTCAAATACACATAAAGGCAGTGGAAAGTGAGATGAATCAGATTTTAGGTTCAATTCATCTCTCCACATTTGTGCAAATGAAGTTATTAAATGTATCCTAGTAAGTTAGTGAAATTGTTACCAGAGAGTAAGTTCTTGGCAGAAAGAAATAGGAGATGAGACACATAAGTCAAGAAAATAAAGTTTAAGTGATAGGATGTTCTCAGGGGGAGCGTGAGTATATTCAGGTGGGTGGCTGCTCTGAATTCCTTTAACAAACTGGTTATATGGGGTGTAAAAATGAGTGGGCAGAATGTTCATTTGGGAGGGGAGAGGTTTGGAGTGATATTTCCTGATTTTCACCCCAGCTCCACCTTTCTAAGAAAAGGAGGGATCTTTGTCCTTATTCAGTCTTGATCAGAAGTGTCACAGCATCAGTACATGATGGAAACTTCTTATCTGCACAGCTAATTTTATTGTAACAAGAACATAATGAGAAAAAGGTTACATTTGGACACTGGAGATTCCACCTTTCCCTATCTTTCTTTGTCTGCCTCCAGGACACTTGTTACCCCAAAATGTCTGGGTTCTTGTCAGTCCAAAGGTTTCCTGTTTTCTGTCTGCCCAAGGACCTGCTTTGTTTACAACATGTGGGGTTTCCTGCCATTTGGCCTGTGCCTCCCTTTGTCTGCTCATTTCTAGCTCTCTGCCTGCTCTAACAAAATGGGTTATCAAATCAGACCCCACTTCATAGGAAATTTGGGAAAACACACAAGATTCCAAAAAGTGGGTTAGCCCTATTTTTGTAGAATACTGCGCTAAAGCAACTTACAAGTCAAAGGCAATAAGAGATGGGAGTGATCATGCCATCTCAACAAGAACAAGAGATGCTGGGGTATAAAGAACGAATTGCTTTTACCTCCGTGAACTTGCACAGGATTAATGGTTGGTGGGAAATGAGAATAAGTGAATCTGAGTTAGCTGTCCACAGTGATGGCCACATGTGACTTTTACCAGTCCATTTACTACAGCAGAATTTGGGGGTGCACCATTCCTGTTATTCCCCAATAGAAGGAGACTGTGGGAAATGTTCTGCTTCCATAACAGCAAAGGTTCAGCCCATCTGTTTCACACAGTTTCTGGAAGTAACATAAATCCAACCTACCAGCTAAGGAAAGTGGAACATCACACTTGGTGAGCGAGGCTGGCCCTTCTTTCACATGCTAGAATCAGAGAGGAATTTAGCAGCAAGTTTCTGTACAGCCTTGCCCGTGCTTATGTCTGAGAAAAAGCAGTTACTTCTGAACAAGATTACAAACTAGAAAGCATGTCTTAAATTCAAACACATATGTGTAATTCCACTTACGTATCATTTACTGCTTTCCCACTCTATTCCACCCCTTCACAAGTTCTCTATTAGTTTCTCATCTCTGCAGAAGTTAGGAAAAGAGCAGTTATGTTTGTTCCTTAAGTTCTAAGTCTTTTAGAATAGATTTTCTAAGAAATTCTGTTTCACTACACAGAACTCTAATAGAGCTAATCTGAAAAGAAATTCCTTTCATTTCCTAACAGTTGTATTCAAGGACAACTCTGTAAGAATATAGAATCCTGAAATTTATTTTATGAATTGATTTCCCGTTGTATTTAAATATAACTGTGTTTTATACCACTGTTTTGTTTTTTCTCTAGAAGATCCAGAACAGCAACCGATGACAGGCGATTCAACAATTCAAGCTTCAGGAGAAGTCGAAGACAAGACTTCAGCCATGTGAAAAATTAACATGGACATTTTGGTCAAGTGAAAAATGAACATGTCAAAAAACCAATATGTTGTATACCTTCCCAAATTGTACAATTTCAGGATAAAAATTTCATCATAATGAGTCCAATGACAAATGTTTTCTTTCATGCTTGCTTTTGTATGTTAACACAATTTTTATAATTAAATGACTTAGAATTCTTATTCAAAACTTTAGTTGGCTTCGTCCACAGTTCTTTAAGACTGACATTCTATTCTTTGGCATTTTAATGATTATGCTTTCAAATTAACAGTTTTGTAACATCTAGATAAAATCTAAGTTTTCTTCTCATTCTAAACTTCTGAGTCTATTTTCATTATTTTGAATAAATTAAAAGGAGAGCAAAATGCTATTATTTCCTTCATTGCCGAACAGGCAATGATGTTTTAATCACATTAAATGATGTTTTAATCACACTAATAAATCCTGTGCTTGGAAATGCCTTTCATACATACACACATACACATATGTACATATACATAGATAAAGACATGGAATAGATACAAATATATAAAGTGACACACACATTCATCCTTTGATGCATAAATCAACACAAAAGTTTTTTCCTATTAAAAAAAGTGGGATACTACACATGTATAAATGACTCATTTACGATAACTTGTCTGAAAGTCTAAAGTGTTAACTCATTCAGGGCACAGACATGAACTGTGTTCTACTGGAATATTTAATTGTCAGTGGGCAGAGTATCCTGAGTAAAAGACTTAATGACTTTGCTTACAAAAAGAAACCTCTGAATAACTCTGTAAATGCAATAAGATATGTCAATTTGACATGTAGTTGAATATATAAAAAGTTTACCCTGTATTCTCAATTAAATGCTTTAATCTGTCCAATCCTAGTTTCTATTTTTAATAAAGTTTTGGAAATTGGTTTAAATAACTTAAAAGAAATTTCTGAATCCTGGAGACTAAGGTTTTGTGACTGTACAGTTATCACTCATTTGCAGTAAAACTTAAAAAACGATGTAAAAACATTATGTATTCTTGTGATATTTCATTTAAACATCCATATGGCTTTTCATTATTGCATGATAATTAAGTAAATAGTATGTACCTATTTGAGCTTGGCAACTTAGATTTACTTTTTTATATGTTAAAAAAATCTAATTCTTAATCTACTTGCATGTTCAGAGAGTGTTGGTTGTTCTAAATTGATTATAGAAAAATAAAGAATAAGAACAATGTATTTCTGTTGATATATATATTTTGAAAGTAGTTATAACAATATTATTGTGTTAAATTAATCAAGTGAGTGGCCCAAGCATTAAGACAACTTTAAATATATTCTTTTCAATAAAAACAAAATGTTGAACCAAGAGAGAACACGTGACTAACCTTGTCTCTAAAGCAATTTACAGGTCAGAGACAATAAGACATCAGATGGCCCTGCCATCTATACCAGAGCAAGAGTCCAGAGAAAAATTAAAATAGGAATTACTTTAACCTTGAACTTTTCCTCAATTTCTCTGTACTTCTATCGATGAATTTCTCATATTTAAATTTAATGTTTGTGGGAAGAAATGACCTTGACTCTTCATATTTTTATAATTAAGTCATCATAAGATTATAGTAAAGAAATCTTATCTACGAAGGTAACATGACCCTATAAATTGCGAACTTGGAATTTCTTAAACTTTGGGACTAGAGCCATGGGGTGTGAGTGAAGCTGATTAGAAAATGTCATCCTTCAGGCCTGGGTGTTTGCTTGTATAGGTGTGAGCAAAGGGTCTACAGTGGACAGAAAATGAATGGAGAACGGGCGAGATGCTGGAAGGCAGAACATGGAGAGGCAAGGAATGATGTGGTGAAAGGGGTATTGTAGTGTACCCATAATAGTAATTGAGGGAGAGTCTTCTGATTTATTCTAAGCATTTGTCTTATCAAATGATGCAAATTTCACACAAGCAAATCTTAAGAGCACTTAGGCAAAAATTAGTACAAAATTCTACCCAGTATGGGAAATAGATGGGGAGACAGTGGAAACAGTGTCAGACTTCATTTTGGGGGGCTCCAAAATCACTGCAGATGGTGACTGCAGCCATTAAATTAAAAGACACTCACTCCTTGGAAGGAAAGTTATAACCAACCTAGATAGCATATTAAAAAGCAGAGACATTACTTTGCCAACAAAGGTCTGTCTGGTCAAGGCTATGGTTTTTCCAGTGGTCATGTATGGATGTGAGAGTTGGACTGTGAAGAAAGCTGAGCGCCAAAAAATTGATGCTTTTGAACTGTGGTGTTGGAGAAGACTCTTGAGAGTCCCTTGGACTGCAAGGAGATCCAACCAGTCCATCTAAAGGAGATCAGTCCTGGGTGTTCATTGGAAGGACTGATGCTGAAGCTGAAACTCCAGTACTTTGGCCACCTCATGCGAAGAGTTGACTTACTGGAAAAGACCCTGATGCTGGGAGGGATTGGGGGCAGGAGGAGAAGGGGGCAACAGAGGATGAGATGTCTGGATGGCATCACCGACTCGATGGGCATGAGTTTGAGTAAACTCCGGGAGTTGGTGATGAACAGGGAGGCCTGGCGTGCTGCGGTTCATGGGGTCGCAAAGAGTCGGACATAACTCAGCGACTGAACTGAACTGGACTGATTATGTATAGACTTCTTATTATGTTAACCCAGTGCTAATGTGTTTGTGCCCTTAGCTCTATTTAACTGGAATATGTTCACTGGAAACTGAAAAAGGACTTTACGCCACTAGCTTTAAACAAGGCATCTAAATGCTCATGTGTTGCTTGTCCTATGATTTGAGTTCCATCCCCTCCTTAATGGACTTCCTTCATGGCTCAGCCAGTAAGGAGTCTGCCGGCAATGCAGGAGACCCAAGTTCAATCCCTGAGTTGGGAAAATTCCCTGAAGAAGGAAATGGAAACCCATTCCAGTATGCATGCCTGGGAAATCCCATGGACAGAGGAGCCTGGCAGGCTAGAATTCATGGGGTCACAAAGAGTCGGACACGACTGAGCGGCTTCACTTCTCTCCCTCCTTAACTGGGTGTCATTGGATGATGGGACTTTCATTCATTTCGTAATTCCTCCATGGCTTCACAAAACTTGATTCTTATTTCATGACACTTTTCTTAATATTTAAAATGACATTATGCATAGTAATATCATAAAGATTTCACACAGCATGATGTGGAAAGAGAATCGATCTTGATGCCAGAGTTTAAATCTTGGCTTATTTATTCACATAATTTCTGTTTCCTGGTCTGCAATGTGAGGATGAAAATAATTACCTTGCAAAACATCTTGAGATTTATTCAAAATGAAGTCTACAGGGTGGCCAGCACCAAGGGGGTGTTTGTGTCCTCTAAACATTATAGACGTCTGATTCTCACTTGAGAAATCTAAACAGCAGGTGCTCTAGTGCTGCTGATGGTGTGGCCAGGAATGGGAGTGATGCCAGGTGTGATGGCATTTCTGAAGTTGGTGGGGGAGGGGCAATGAGAAAAAGGCTTTCCTGTGGGCTTTGTATGGGATGGATTGGGGGAGGGGTGCTGTTGGGTATAGCAGAGATGGCTTCCTAGAGGAAGGAACAGGTTTTAATAGAAAATAGAAGTGCAGCCAGACAACTAAGGACTGAACAAGATGGAAGCAACCAATTGAGGTAGAAAAGGATTTAGAAATGCCAAGAGAATGATAAGTGAGAGGTCCCCAGTGATGGGAAATTTGCATAACCTGCAAAAGCACCTACAAGAGAAACATTCAGATGAAAATCTCTGCCAAGAGTAGAATGCTGGGCCACTGTGAAGATACTGGTGTAGTCAAAACTTTCCCGTTCTCTTACCTATTTTTCCCTTACTATGTTCCAATGCAAGGGGGAGGGATCAGAAATTTCACATATCAAGATGCAGGAAGAGAAGTGAAAGCTCTAGGTAGGATGGGAGAAGGAAGATGACTCTCTCTTTCCTAAAGCTAGGGAGGTGGAAGGAGTAAAAACATAAATTTAAAATCAGAATGGAAAGTTTGATTACTGCATTGGTAATCAAAATCAACTAAAAATAAAAAATTTTTAGTTTTTGTACAGTTTTTATAAAATATTGGCTATATTCCTCATGTTGTACAATATGTCCTTGTAGTTTATGTTATACCCAATAGTATCTCCCACTCCCTCACCACTGTATTGCCCTTTCCCCCCAATGATAACCATTAGTTTGTTAGTGTGTTCTCTATATCTGTGAATCTGCTTCTTTTTTGCTGTATTCACTAGTTTGCTGTATTTTTTGCATTTCATATATAACTGATTTCATTCAATATTTGTCTTTCTCTGTCCAACTTATTCCACTTAGCACAGTGCCCTCCAAGTCTATTCATGTTGCTGTAAATGGCAAAATTACGTTCTTTTTTATGGCTGAATAATGTTCATTGTGTGTGTATGTATGTATACATATGTATATGTATACACATATATGAACATATGTATATATGTTCTGAACATATTGATACATGTATGTTATTTGCATGTGTGTATGCTATGTGTTATATAACATATTTTATGTGTCAATAACATGCTATTAACACATATGCATCTATGTTATGTATATGCATTGATATACACATATATTGTATACTATATATGTTGCTAACATGTGATGCATGTTATATATATCATATTGTTGTGTCACATATATGTTATATATGTGCACATACATATTTATAGTGTGTGTTGTGTTAATATAGAATGTTTGTGTGTTCATTTATATATGTTAACAATATATACATGAACGTATCTATAACTGAACACATGTGTGGAGCAAAAGTGAAAGTGAAGTCGCTCAGTCGTGTCCGACTCCTTGCAACCCCATGGACTGTAGCCTACCAGGCTCCTCCATCCGTGGGATTCTCCAGGCAAGAATACTGGAGTGGGTTGCCATTTCCTTCTCCAGGAGATCTTCCAGACCCAGGGATTGAACCCAGGTCTCCCACATTGTAGGCAGACCCTTTACCGTCTGAGCCACCAGGGAAGCCAACACATGTGTTTACATATATATATCACATCTTCCTTATCCATTGATGACCACTTAGGTTACTTCTGTATCTTGGTGACTGTAAATCATGTTGCTATGAACAAAGTATCTTTTCAAACCCAGGTTTCCTACATTGCAAGCAGATTCTTTACAATCTGAACCATCAGGGAAGCCCCAACCATTGTACTGATAGAATTATTAATGTAGCAAAATGACTTGTTGGTGAAAAATAGATAAGGCATAATGAAAAGAACACTTACACATTGTCAGAATTACTCTGTAAATTGACTTAGAAACAGTAGAAAAATATATCCCCAAATTTACAAATTTATTCATATATTTTGGTTCGTATTTTCATTCTGAAGAATGTACACTAATAAAAACACAAAAGAACAATTTAGAATTTATTATTTTATAAATTTTTGTGTGTATTAATGGCAAAAGCTAATAACAAGATAGCTCAAATGTCCAACAACTCGGTATTGTCAATGTGTCAGTCACAATTTTCTTGTTAGTACACTAACAAAATAAACTGTTCCATAGCCATGAAAAGTAACAAGTAAGCTTACTCTGTTTCCATGCAAAAATGTGTACACAAATTAATTTCAAGCAAAAAGGTAGAAAACAGAGCATGGTTACTCTGAACAAAGCAGAAGTATAGGTGCATAAATAAGCAAGTTCAGGAAAAAGTGGGTACCAATATTCAATAGTTTCTTTCTTCCTGTTGTTGCTGAAGAATTAGGGCTGCTGGTTTAGAAGTGGAATGCTACCAATGTTTGTATGTTCCTGCTAAATATCTCTAAGTTAAAGCTAGAGCTCTATTTCAAAACTGAACATCAGAGACATTTTGGGATACCATTATTTGTATCTCATGAAATATGTCTTTTGGGGTGTGATTGAAATGTGTGGTGACATGCAAAAATAGTCCTTGAAAAAAAATGCTTCAAAAAAGGGTGAAATAGAAAGATTTCTGTTTCTAATTCATCAATAAGATAATTTAGTCTGTACACCTTAGGAAGAATATAATCCTATGTTTTTAATGTGCTGTAGTCTTAAAAACTGGGCTTTCCAGGTAACTCAGTGGAAAAGAATCCACCTGCCAATGCAGGATACTTGGGTTCAATCCCTAAGTCAGGAAGATCCACTGGAATAGGAAAAGGCAACCTGCTCCAGCATTCTTGCCTGGGAAATCCATGGACTGAGGAGACTGGCAGGCTACAGTCCATTGGGTCACAAGAGTTGGACACAACTGAGTAGGAATGCAGTCTTAAAAATTATTTTTTCATATTAAGACATGTATCTATTTGTTGTAATGTTAGCAGAAGGTATGTATATGATCTTGCATCAACTCAACAAATTTTGCATCACTCAAATCCTAGTCTAAAAGAGCTAAATGAAATAATGTTATCTGTAGCAACATAGATGGACCTAGAGATTATCATACTAAGCGAAGTAAGTTTTCTCAGAAAGAGAAAAACAAACACCATAAAATATCACTTAAATGTGGACTCTAAAGTATGAGGCAAATGAATCTATGGACTGGGAGCTTGGGTTAGCAGACATAAGCTATTACATTTGGAATAGATAAACAGCAAGGTCCTATTGCATAGATCAGAGAACTATATCCAATATCATGTGATAAACCATAATGAAAAAGAATATTTTAAAAAGTATATATATGCTATTTAAATATTATATATATTATATACTTTATTATATATATATATAAAATATTATATATATATATAACTGAATCACTTTGCTATACAGCAAAAGTTTTCATTATATAATGTTGGGAAATGTCTCTTTAAAAATGTCCATGTATAGATGTGGAGAAAAGGGAATTGTCATGCACTGTTGGTGGGACTGTAAATTGGTGCAGCCACTTAGAAAAATAGTATGGAGGTTTCTCAAAAAACTAAAACTAGAACTACCATATGACTCAGCAATTCCACTCCTGGGTGTGTATCTGAAATAAACAAAAATACTAATGCAAAAAGACACACGCATTCCAAAGTTCAGAGTAGCATTATTTACAATTGCCAAGGTATGGAAGCAACCTAAGGGTCCATCAACAGGTGAATGGATAGAGAACATGTGGTGTATATACATATGATGGAATACTACTCAGCCATAAAAAAGAATGAAATTTTTGCCACTTGCAGCAAAATATTTGGATCCAGAGATTATCATAGTAAGATGGGATAAGTGAAACAGAAAAAAATGAGTACTATATGATATCACTTATAAGTGGAATCTAAAAAATACAACAAACTAGTGAATAAAACAAAGAAGAAATAGGCATAGGTATAGAGAACAAACTAGTGGTTAACAGTGGGGGAGCAATGTAAGGGTAGGTGGAAAAATGGGTTAATTATGGGTTTACACGAAATCATGTGTGTAAAATTTCTGAAAATTGTAAAGCACTATAGAATTTTTAAAATCTTTCATTCAATAAAAATAAATTATTAAAAAATTATATACTTGAAAAAAATGTACATATATTACCTTGATGATTTGCTATTTTCATCCAGTTTTTAAAATGTGAAACCCTTTGCAGTAGGATAGGTGAGATGGAATGAAGTTCTCTTCAAAGACGAGCAGAGAACATGCAAAAAGGGAATGAAGGCTTCAGACTGAATTCTCACTGGGCGACTGTCCCAGAGCAAATGGAATCACACAGGAATATTACAGAAAAATTAAGATTCATTCAAGTACCGCAGGAGCCTGGCTGCTGAAACTGCACTGATCAAGTATTTCATACTGTGAGTTCCTTGAAGGCAGGGACTGAGTTTTATTCAAACCTTTGTCTCTAAGCCAGGGTTTCTGACTGCCTTCCATTGGTATGGATTGATCTCAGTTATAATTCATGTGGCTGAAGTCCAGAGTCTTACCACCATAAACAGTAGAACAAGCAGAGGGATGAGGCCACCCAGAGAAGGGGCTGACCTCCCAGGTGCTCTGGGGAGGACCACAGATCCCACTGAGAATGCTAAGTCAGAAACCTTCTAGGGACTCCTTGAGGCCCACATGTCCGTGAAGGAAAGTTAGAACCGCAGGACCTAGTGTAACCTTGTGTGGCTCTCCCTTCCCCACACACATACCAGACACATCATGACTGCCCCACTAGGGAGTGGGGCTGAGGGGTGGTGAGACAGCTCTTCTGTCCTGAAAGAGAGGAGGCCCTAGCCACTAGCCATATGCTCCCCTTGATAAGCGCTCAGAGGACGGTCACATATCTGTGCCGCTCAAGACCAGCATTTGAATAAATGTGTACTATGACCACCCAAAGCATTTCTTTGGATGTATAAAATCTAGAGTGATTTAGAAACCTCAGGACACGACCTCACAGTCACATTATGTTGTAATTTGTTAAATTTAGTAATAAAGAAAGATGTTTGTGGTATGTTTAAAGTGTGTGTTAGTTGCTCAGTCATATCCGACTGTTGGTGACCCCAGGGACTCTAGTCCACCAGGCTCTTCTGTCCATGGCACAATTCTCCAGGCAAGAATACTGGAATGCGTTGCCATTTCCTTCTCCGGGAGATCTTCCTGACTCAGGGATCAAACCCTCGTCTCCCACATTGCAGGCAGATTCTTTACCATCTGAGCCACCAGGGAAGCCCCATTTTAAAGATGGATCCTAAAGAACTCATGGATGTGTGTGTACATGTGTGTTCATCTAGGTGATGGTATCACAACTTGCATATTTTTCTAGCTTCCAAATTTTCTATAGTAAGCTTGTATTACATTTTTCAAGAAGAAGTACAATAAAAGTCATTAAGTTTTTTTAAAGTTAAAAAATAAAATCATGACAAGATAGTTGCTAAGCACATTTCCCTAATGGACAGACTGCATTAATCTGCATGGGATTTTATTTATAATTGGTAAAAATGATCATTTGAATTTGTTCTTTGACTCTGTTGCATGTCTGAAATGTTTCAGAGACTGGTTAGTTGTGTCTTACTGAGAATTCAAAATGTCAGTTCATATTAAACACAGAGTTTTATTTCCACAGTGGGGATCCAAACAGTTGTTCAGTAAATATGGGTTTGGGAATAGAACTGGAGATGATGACCATCTGTTGAGTGGTTCTTATTTTTTTTAAACTTATCTGCCCCCCTTCGAGTCATTCTTAGAATTGATCTCATGCTCAGATCAATCATTTTGCAATGAACAATATGCAATTTCTCAAACTTCCCTTTTCCCAGTTGTTATGACCAGAGTCCAACCTGAGTTCACATTATCAGTTGATGAACATCACTCAATGGAGCTTATTAACTAGGGTTGTTGCCTCAGTTTGGGTCTCTTCCAATTGACTTTGCCAAATTCAATCAGTGCATCATATATTAGAATGTTATTTCAATCTCTACTTAAGTTACTCATAGAATGTCCTTCACCCATCTCATGGCCCCTCTCTCTCATGGTGGTATATTATTTGTAATAAGATGTGCTCGGAGGAAACATAATAAAGTAAATTTTAGACCTTTTTATTCCAACTGAAGTTGAGAAATATTTCAAAATATTTCCAACCATATGAGAATTATTTCCATTCTCATTTGAAGGATATTATCTTTAAACTGAATGCAATCAGTTTAATGTAAGTCTTACTTAACCTAAATCAATGAGATCCTTTCTAGGCCCACTCAAACATAAAAGTGCTGGATATTTTAATTTCCTCAGGTCAAAGTACTCCCTTCCTGAGGTATTTTGAAATTAAGAAAAGGAGGGCACTGAACAATGACCAACATAATTTATTCTTACTGAAACCTATAGGTGAGGTTATCTGTATGAGTGCCACATTTTCTCTTGCAGTTTCTACTCATATTTCTTACATTTTATCCATCACAATGCAATGAGAATAATTTTTCTAGAACATAAATTATGTCATGTACTTCCCATACTTAAATCTCCAATGGGCTTCCCATTACACCAGAGTAACCCCACCCTTCAACGTGCTCTTCAAGGGTTTGCCCAACCTTTTCTGCCAGCCCCATCCCTCTCCAGTTCTCTCATTGCTCACTAGTCTCCAGTCAAACCCTTTCCCTGAAACTCCGACACACTTGCTCCTTTCTCAAGAATTGTATTCTTTTTTTTTTCCTCTTTTTTTTCATACCTTTGCTGGGCTGCCTCCCTCACTTCATTCCTATCTCACACACTCAATCAAGACTGTTGGTTTTATTTTTGTCTGCTTTGTTGACTTCTGTATCTCCAAAGCTGGGAATAGAGAGTGGAATACAGAAAAACTCAAGAAAATGTTGTTGAATGAATTAAATCTCCCCAGCCAAGCTGAGCCAAAGCAGCTTCCTCTCTTCCCTCCCTATTCAATTCTACCTCTTTTCTTTCCTTTATTTTCTTCATAACACTCAATCTCTAGGACTATCCTCTTACAGTTTATCTGTAAACTGGTTACCAGTCTCCTTCTGGTAAGGTAAAAAACATTCAGTCTTCTATTTATTTACTCAATATGGAATATATTTTTCTTAGTCCTTAGAGATATCTTGGAGAGATAATAAATTCTCTAGTCTCTTTTGTTGTTAAAACAATTTCAATTTCAAAATGCTAATCTTGTTGTTTAGTCACTCAGTCATGTCCAACTCTTTGTGACCCCATGGACTGCAGCACGCCAGGCTTCCCTGTCCATCACCATCTCCCTGGAGCTTGTTCGAACTCATGTCTATTGAGTCAGTGATGCCATCCAACCATTTCATCCTCTGTTGCCCCCTTCTCCTCCGGCCTTCAATCTTTCCCAGCATCAAGGTCTTTTCCAATGAGTCAGCTCTTCGCATCAGGTGGTCAAAGTATTGGAGCTTCAGCTTCAGCACCAGTCCTTTCAATGAATAGTCAGGACTGATTTCCTTTAGGATTGACTGGTTTGATCAGAAGGAGGTGTTTGCTATAACAAATGTGTTCTCTTGGCAAAATTCTGTTAGCCTTTTTGTACTCCAAGGCCAAACTTGCATGTTACTCCAAGTATCTCTTGACTTTCTACTTTTTCATTCCAGTCCCCTATGATGAAAAGGACATCTTTTTGGTGTTAGCTATAGAAGGTCTGCTCTTCCCCAGTAGTATATTGGACACCTACTGACCTGGGGGGTTCATTCTCTGGTGTCATATGTTTTAACCTTCTCATACTGTTCATGGGGTTCTCAAGGCAAGAATATTGAAATGATTTGCCATTTCCTTCTCAAGTGGGCCACAGTTTGTCAGAACTCTGCACCATGACCCATCCATCCTGGGTGGATCTACACAGCGTGGGTCATATGTTCACCGAGTTACACAAGGCTGTGATCCATGTGATTATTTTGTAAACAAAAACATTTTATTGATTGAATGTAAATATGTATTTATTACAACTTTGGGAAAAGTCACATACTATTTAAAAGAAAAATCTTTCAAAGATAACACAGAGGGATTGAACATAAAGAGGTAGAGAAAGATGTACAAAGAAATTACCAAGTTGAAAAAAAAGGCTGATGACTAGCTGGGATACTGGAAAAGTTCTCTCTCTTCATCCAAGGGGCAGGTACAAGAAAAATTTCATCAAGCTCAACCCTGAAGATTAGCACCCTCCGTGCTCTTTGCTGTATGTATATTAAATCTCAATAAAAAGGTAAAGAGACTGTAAAAAGTATACAAAGCTGATACACCCATATCAATATCAGACAAAATAGACTTACAAATAAGGCATTTTCAGAGATAAAGAGGACCGCCACGTGATGATAAAAAAAAAATTATCTAGGAAGTCAAAATAATCATTAAATAGCTTACAAAAAATTTAAGCAACAAACAGGAAAAATGTAAACATTTTAAACCATTCAGTACATCATTTGGAAAAAGCTAGAAGTTAACTAAATGTGAACTTTAAAAGTTAGGGAGAAAAACAACAGAATAACCAAAAGCAAGGAGAAGGAACGGAACAATAAAGAGCAGAAGTTAATGAAACAGAAGGTGAACTGCCTGGATCAGACACCTGGAGGGAAGATGGAGGAACACGGTTGAGATTTATTCTGTGTGAAACAACATTACTAAATAAACAAGCCGACAAACAAAATATATGGAGCAATGATTTTCAGACACTGAACCCCAGGCAGCAGCAGGACAGTGACTCCCAAGAGAGGGGACGTGAGCTCTTAGAGCCTGAAGCATTTCCTGACCCCCTGCACAGTCTCTGCAAAATAGGAAGGCAGAATAGAGACCAGCAAAAAGCTAAGGCAGCTGGAATTCAGAGGGCAGAGGATTCCGGAGGAAAATCCCACACAGAGGACTCTAGAAATGCTCAGAGTCTCCTGACGTCCCCTGAGTAGCACAAGCATTTGAGGCCACGATGCATATGTTTCAAAACTGTTCTGATAACATGATGACCAGTTTAAACATCCAGAACTTCCTCTGGGTCCTCATTTTCTCACTTAGAGGAAAAGGTGGGGGTGGAATGACTCTGTCAGCACTAAAATGCTATGACCTTTCTGTAAGCTGTTTCTTCAAATGGATCCCTTTTTGCTCTTTAGTGGAAGGAAGCATACACATCAATATTTTTTGCTTCTAATTCAGGTGAAAGAAATAGAAACTCAGCCTCTCCCAAGATGTCTTTCATTATAACCCTGCAGCTCTTCCACCTTTCAAGGGTAATTCTGGATACCATCAAAGTCTTCTAGTCGTGAGAGAAGAGTAAGCCTCAGAACATTAGAAAAGGTTTGTCCCTCATGGAAACAAGTGTTTAAAGTCAAGAGCAGAAAGCATAAATGAAAAAGCGTAGTAAATAGAGAAACCTTTTTAAATAACTTTTTCACTCAGTGCAATAAACCCAGAGGTCACAATGCAGATGTTTTCTAAGTGTTATTCTCCGAAAACATAGGAAAGTACAGGAACGAAGGAGAAAACTTAGAGGATATTAATTCATTCTGTCTGTAGTTAATTTTGTCACTGTCATCAAAAAGAGTGATAACAAAGTGATGACAAAGATAGTTTCTGACAAAAGTGAGATTCTTGAGAATACATGAGAATATGGATGAGTGAAAACTCAGGATTTTATTTCATTTTCCTGATTCTGATTTCCAGCCTGTTCTATCAAAGGAAAAAGTTGTACATGTAGATACTGCATTTGTATATATTAAAATTCAAAAAATTGCTGTGAACATGGAGAACAAACAAAATTTTAGCTCTATCTCTTCAGCAAGGTGACTTTTTGAGTGCGCTATTATATTTTTTCATTTTAAATGCCACCCCTGAGTCAAAAGACGGAATGGTAATAGCAGAAGCTGGTGGAATTTCAACCTTCTTGCCCACACTGACAATGCTGTCTATAGCTGAATGTTCTTGGGATAGTGTCAAACCTGGATTTAACTCAACCCAAAAGAGTTGAAATTTTATATCCACACAAAAACCTGCACTTGGATTTTAATAACAGCTTCATTCATAATTGCCCAAACTTGGAAGCAACCAAGATGTCCCTCAGTAGGTGAATGGATAGATAAAACATGGCACATCCAAAAAATGTAATATTGTGCAGTGTTAAGAAGAAATGAACTATTAAGCCATGAAAAGACATTGAGGAACCTTAAATGAATGTTATTAAGTGAAAGAGTCCATTCTGAAAAGGACACACTGTACAATTCCAACTATACAACATACTGATTAGAGAAAAGGGTGAAGGGAAAAAATTTAATTCATATGTAGACATCTAGAAATAAATTTTATCCTTAAATATGAATAATACAAGAAAATGCATGTCATACTACTAGCAAGATCATCTGTCTGATACAGAGTCTATTTATTGCTCTTTTTTTTTTTTTATGAAGCTTTCCCAAGTTTAGAAAACATGAAGAATATTATTTGGAAAATAGCTGAGATAACATCATAAATAATTTTCAAATATCCCTTTGCCACCAGAAACTAAAACAGATCTGCCTACCATCACCTCAGCCAAATTAACAAGTTTCACTTTCCTTCCTTCTCATGATTCTCACTGATTTCTACATCTTTTTAACCCAAGAAGTCACAATGCATCTGCCTGAAGGAAATATATCCTGCTATTTCAAAGGCATACCTTCCAACAAAATGACCTTAAAAATGGAACTTCTGTAAGGTAAAATCTATCGATTTTTTTTCTTCTAGGCTTTTTTTTAAAAGATTCTTTGATGTGGACCATTTTTAAAGTCTTTATTGAATTTGTTACAATATTGCTTCTGTTTTATGTTTTGATTTTTTGGCCACAAGGCATGTGGGATTTTAGCTCCCTGACCAGGGATTGAACCTTCACCTCTTCATTGGAAGGCAAAGTCCCCACCACTGGCCGGCCAGGGAAGTCCTTCTTCTAGGCTTTTACCTATGTTCTTCAAGCCTTTTTTAATATCCTCTAGGTGTTAGAATAATGGGTACATTAAGCCATTAGATTTTGCTTACATATTAAAGAAAATGTGTAGCCTAAAAGAAACTAAGCAAAGAGAGGCTGTAAGAGTAAATTTTACGCACAGATACAGGATAGAGTAAAGTCTATGCACAGGTGCAGGTGTCATCTGCAGGAATAGATGCAGCCCTTCTTACAAGGCTGCTTCCAGTTGGGTCTTATGTGCATTTTATGGTCGGTGCAATACAAGGCAACATCCATCATTGACAGAAGCCTGTTCCAGGACATCTTCCTAAAGCCAGTGAGAAAGAGATCCAGGTTTAGTTCTCTTTGTTCAGATTAATCATAGCCCTGAGTCTTTCCACCTACCACTTTTCATTTATTTTATTGAAATTTCAGTGTTGTGAGCGACTAAAACCTGGTTAACATAAACATTTCTTCCATCTTCTTCAGCATACCCAGTTCTAAATTTAATCTCAAGCTCTGACTGGCCTGCACACTGTAGACCTAATTCTCTAAGACTTACAATGTCTTAAATCTTCTTTAATTAGACTTTCAAATCCTAGGGAGACCCCCAAATAATTACTTTTAAAATCTTTATACCTCTCCTCACACTCCTGTGTAAATAGATGCTCTGTTATCAAGAAATGGCTAGAGAAATGCCCAGGGGCTGTCAGCCTGTCTTTTGAATCCGGGAAGCAAAGCACCACAGTGATTAATTTGAGTGGCAGGCTGTCTAATTTATTTCTGCTGAGGGAAATTCATTCATTTGCCAGGAATAATAGAAACACAAAATAAAAAGGCCATGAAAATGCCAAGAAATTAAACATGGTAATAGAATTACATCATGCTGCTGTGTGGGGTCCAGGTTTTAGTCCAAGGGTAGGAAATTGATTTTTATTATCTAGACTGAGCATGTCTTTATATGTCTTATACCTCCAATTTGAAACACTTTAGTCTTCTTCATTGTTTTTCTCTTAAGGTTAAGCCAGCTGGAGGGCACATTCTTTTACTTTTATATGCATAGTCTGTCAATGGACAGAAATTTTCTTGTTATCCAGAGCTACAACAATAATATAAAACACAAACTTTCTCTGCCCTATAGAAGTACCTTAAATATTTGACTAAGTCTTCAAATAAAAAATCAGCCCACATGATATAAAACATACTATTTTAAGCATGCTTAACTATACATTTCAATGACACTAAGTTGTACAACTCTTACCATCATATATCTCCTGAGTTTTTCACCTTTTCCTAAATTGAAACTCAGTCCCTGTTAAACACTGACTCCCCATCCCCATCCCATTCCCTCACCTCCCAGTCCCAGGCATCTACCAGTGTAATTTCTGACTATGAATTTGACTATTATAGGTCCCTCATATAAGTGGAATCGAACAGTATTTGTCTGCACCTAATGTATATCGGAATGCATTTTAAGGTTAACTTAACATTTGTCCTATAAACAGACTGTATCTTCTTTTACTTCCCCTGTGCTTAACAGTAGCTTCTCATCAGTTATCCATTCTATGCATGGCACTGTGTTTATGTCAATCCCAGTCTCCCCGTTTATTCCCACCTCCTTGCCTTTCCCCGTTGATGTCCATATGTTTTCTCTCTATGTCTCCTCTATTTCTGCTTTGCAAATAGGTTCATCTATATTATTTTTCTAGATTTCACATATATGCATTAATGTATGGCACTTGTTTGTTTCTTTCTGACGTGTGACCTTCTCTATACAAAAAACAATTAACAAAAAAGATGCCGTGATATCACGCCCACTTTAGGGCTGAAGGCACTGCAGTTCAGACATATCTACAATGGTCCCCATTAGAGACACAAACCATACACACTATACAGGACCCCAAGTTGTCTGAAATAAATAAAGCATTTAACTCGGGGAGGGGAATTCAAACTAAAACTCTACCATCTACCTATATTCTAAACAGAAATTACAAAATATGTTATGATGGGGATTAAAAAGTAGAAAAATGAGGGTTAAATTTATTAAAGAATAGTGATTGACTAGATCCTGTTCTTATGTCTTTCATACCCTTTAAAACTAAGTACTTTTGTGGGTGGGAACATGGAAATAGGAGCAAGTTTTTTTACATAAAGAGATTCAACAGAATGAACATCCCTTATAAAGGCAATAAGTTGGTGTCCAAGTGGCTACAGTTAAAAATGATAGTTACCCACACTTTTTATTCTTGTGGGTCTCCTACTCTCTCATCCTCCCACCTACCCCCATCCATAAAAGTGTAGTTCATCAAGAGGTATTATGTGTATATGGGATACTTTTCCTCTTTAATTTCATGTTGTCTTCTAAAGAAAATGTATAAAGATTGACCTAGAATTGTATGTGAAAAATAGAATATGGAGTTTGTAAAACTCTGTGGGAAGCTTCAGTAACAGAGGAACAAAACTCTGTTGTAGGAATAGATAAGCAAGTTCCAGCAGATCGTTGATCAGGTGAGAAAATATCTTATGTGATCACTAGGTCTGTGCTGTCTATCCCAGAGAAATATTAATAAAACAGATTTGGTTCCTCATAGGTCACAAAACTAACTGCAGAAGTCCATCTTCTCCTTCTGCTGTTCACAGAAAAGATGTCCTCATCTGCAAGGCATTTCTAGTGCCAGGATCTGGAACTTGCCAGCCCTCATATTTTCACATTAAGACATGTCATTCTGCAGGCCATCGGTGTGTTTCGTTGTTTGCTTCAATTAGAAAGTAGAGTTTGGACTTCCCTGGTGGTCCAGTGGTTAAGACTCTACCTGCCAATGCAGGGGACCCAGGCTCAAGCCCTGGTCCAGGAAGATTGTACATGCCTCGGAGCAACTAAGTCCGTGTACCACAATACTGAAGCGCGTGCCCTAAAGCCTGGGCTCCACAACAGCAAAAGCCATTGCACCGAGAAGGCCATGCACCGCAACTGCAGAGTAGCCCCGCTGGCCACAGCTGGAGAAAGCCCACGAGCAGCAACAAAGACCAGTGCTACCTAAAATACACAAAAAATAAAATTCTAAAAGCAGTTTAAAAAAAGGAGAGTTCTCTAGAGATAGCAACGAGTGTCTGCTTCCCAGCTAACTCAGAGATCACCTCCAGTTGTTGTTAACAGGATACAAGAATGAGAAAAGCGTTTCCCTGTATCTTACTATTGTTTAGGATAACATTGATTTATTAGATGAATTCCTTTTCTTTTTTTCCAAGAGTGGAAAAAGAGCTGCATTCATATTTCTTACCTAAGTACTAGTTTTAGGTTAAATGAAGAATCAATACACCAAAGATTTCTTTACAGCTAATGGTTGGGAGGGATTTGGAGAATGTGTAATCACATTTTGACACAACCTTATGAATCCAGAATCAATATATTTAAATAGAGCCAGACCATTAGTTTCATTTAAACACTTGGGCTTAACTACATGACTTAAATGAATTCAATATTATATTTTGGCTCTGAAGCTGCATAATATAAACAACAGTTTCATTACAGGAGCAAAATATCAAATCATACAATTTTACTAAGCAAGTCTTTTTGTATTAGCCTGAACATTTCCCACATTCCCACAGAAAAGCTAAAATGGGCAATGGCATCAAATTATTCAGTATTACTTCAAATCAAGCCCCCTGTTTTGATTGCTTGAATATTTAGCACATGGTTATTGTGGAAAATGAGTTCCATTGATGTTGGTGTTTTTGTTCCATGGACCGCATAACGGGCTATGCTTACTGATTCAATATATGGCTCTTTATCAATGTACTTTATCTACATTTTTCCCTTGGCCAAAACTTCACACACATATATATAATAACTCCTGTTTGCTCAACTGGCTTTGGGGCTGACTCATATCATCATCAGTTTGGCAGGCAACTGGCCCTTATCTCCTTCCTTGAGGTTCCTTTATGCTTTCCTCAATAAGACGTGAAACAACTTGTGTTTCCTGGGAACTAGAAGATAAGAGAGTATTCGAATTGCTTCTCTAGCAAGGAAATGTTTACTCACCTACATTGACTTTTCCCAATTTATAGGACCCTCTCCTCTGAGCCAGAATCCTGCCCCATTTCCACCTCTCTCCCTCTCAGAATTCCAGTGAATATTGGAGGTGCTGGACAGTGAAAATGACCCACGGTGAGCACTCAGATCCATATCAAGGCTCTGGCCAAGCCAGTCATCCAAGACTTCTTCAAATTAGCATTCTTTTAGAATAGTTCTGACTGGATTAAATATATTTTTAATGTTTAAAAAAAAAGTAATGACTTTTTTTTGAATGCCACCTGCTTGTGACTTAATCACTGATGATAATTTTATCACTGAGTATAACTAATTATAATTCTTAAGGATAGGAAAGCTGAGCGATATATGGGGAAAGCACAGAATTAGGAAATTTGGGTTCTCACACCACTCTTACAAGTTACGTGCTGAGTTTCTGTAGTGAATTATCTTAACTTCTCTGTGCCTCATACTCTCATTGGTAAATGGAGAATGATGAAAACTATCCCAATTGCTACACACAATTCCTCTGAGGATTAAATGAGATAAGAGGCTACAGAGTTATTTGAAAACTACAAGACACTGTGTAAAAATAACAAATTACTTTCGATAATCTCAGAGACATAAACCTACCAAAAGTTTTGAGCCAATGGTAACTAAAGAAAAAACATGCTATTGAGAAGCAGATATGTATTTCTCATTTACTACATGATAGTTTATGATTCTGGAGAAGGAAATGGCAACCCATTCCAATATTCTTGTCTGGAAAATCCCACGGACAGAGGAGGAGCCCGGTGGGCTATAGACCACCACGCACGGGTTCACAAAGAGTTGGACATGACTGAGTGACTGAGCAACAGTCTATGATTTAAATATGTTTTTCTATGTGGATTGGATATGCAAAAGGAAAAACTGCTTCTTCATCAACCATGTCTTTCCTTGGGTTAAAAGCATCATGAACTATTCAAATGACTTCAGACTTAAATTCAGTCTCCTCGTTCTCCCACACCCTCCATATCCAACCAATCAAGTCTTCCGGTTCTCTTGACTCTTCCCAGGAGGTCTTTACCTCCTCGCCTCACACCCACTGAAACTCTCCATGTCATCAGGCCTGTTTTCACTGCAAGTGGCTTGAGGAAGAAAAGAAAGAACTGATTTACATAGCCAAAAATTTCAGAGGGAAAACCAGCTCCTGGTATATTTGAATTCAGGAGATCAAATGACATTGTTCTGACCCTATTGTCTCCATCAGAAGGCTCCACCTGCCATACTGTCACTCACAGGCCCTACACTTCCAGGGGCAAAAAGGCCACCAGGAACTTGGGTTTATTCTCCCAGATGAAACAGTACTTCTCTCCCAGTCATTTTTATTTTATTTTATTTATTTATTTATTTTGCCACACTGCACGGCTTGTGGAATCTCACCTCTCCAACCACGGACTGAACCCGGGCTACTGCAGTGAAAACCCAGAATCCTAACCACTAGAACACCAGGGAACTTCTCCAAGGAGCTTTGATACAAGTCCAGCATGGACTTTCTTTGTGCTGACTTTTACCCATTTTTTTCCCTGAACCAAGTCCTCTGATCAGAGAGGGAGCACACACTCATCAGGCAACTTGGATCACATGCCTGCCACACCCACCCACATCCAAATATCAGGCCACAGGGACTATGTCAGTTCTACCTCCAATCACTTGGACTGACTGTGTACAAGCAGTGGCTTTCCATATAGTCAGAAAGATGAAATAATCAGAGGAGAAGGCGAGCAGAGGCTGGTCAAACAGAACATATGTCCATTATACTCTCCTAGGGGCTCCCAGGCGGCACTAGTGGAAAAGAACCCATCTGCCAATGCAAGGGAGAAGGCAATG
The DNA here is from genome assembly GCF_019320065.1 of Cervus canadensis. Classification (NCBI taxonomy): domain Eukaryota; kingdom Metazoa; phylum Chordata; class Mammalia; order Artiodactyla; family Cervidae; genus Cervus; species Cervus canadensis. Next base: position 72,829,083 of record NC_057386.1, read on the forward strand.
GCAACCCACTCCAGTCCACTTGCCTGGAGAATCCCAGGGATGGCGGAGCCTAGTGGGCTGCCATCTATGGGGTCGCACAGAGTCAGACACAACTGAAGTGACTTAGCAGCAGCAGCCAATGCAAGAGACATAAGAGACATGGGTTCAATCCCTGGGTCAGGAAGATCCCTTGGAGGAGGAAATGGCAACATACTTCAGTATTCTTGCCTGGAGAATCCCATGGAAAGAGGAGCCTGGCAGGCTTTAGTCCATGGAGTTGCAAAGAGTCAGACACGACTGAAGCATCTTAGCATGCAACCTAGGGCTTCATAATCTACTATTCACAACCAGATTTAATAAAAGTGACCTAAGGCTACTCTTTGATAACACCAATTTAAAAAATTTTTTCAAATATTAAATTATGTAAATTTTTTAATCAAAAGAATTAAAAGAAGCCACATACATGTATCATCCCAAAAGTTATCTAACCAGGCTGTGCCCATTTATATATTACTACAAAACCACAGTCCTGGTTGCATGGCTTCCTTGTGCTTCCTCTTCTCAGGTTCCTAATCAATTTCTCCTTCAGGGTTGTAAAACCCTAAAGCAAATTCTTTTTTATCTTTTCAAGTGTGTACACATCATATTTTCCTTCTGTGGTCAAGACTATGCAAAAATCCAGATAATTACTTTCCTTTAAAACTTAATAGACACCATAAACTATTATAGACACTATATACTACTATTTGGGTTAAGCTAACCCATCTGTTTGTTTTGTTTTTTCTGTTTTAATGCCTCAGGCTCTTTTTTTTTTTTTAATGCCAGACTGTATTTTCTCATATTTATGAGTTTATCTGTTCTAAAGTATTAAATAAATTTGAACAAATGCACCCATGTTATGTTAAAATTCCCTCATCTTTCTTTGCCTCCTATGTTGAGAATCTTTTATTCCCTGTCTTACAACCTCTAGGCTTACCATTTTTCTTCAGTGATTGTTATACCAACCATTCTCTTCCTTTCTTCCCCGGTATTTCTGCTCTTTCTCAGTGTAGGGGGTGACTGCAGGAACATTTCAGCCATTCTGACTTATATAAAAATCTGGAGGAGGGAGAATTTAATCCCCTTTGGCTCAATACTTCATTCATGAGGAAAGAGCCAGGGGACAAATATTCCCCTCTTGCACACCGTGGGCAAGCCATCTTAAAACATTTTACATGGTTCCCCATAGAGACCCCAGTGGAATTGAACCCCAGTTGCCCACACCAGTAACCCAATTTAGTTCATACCCTTGAATTTTCTTTCCTTTCCCTATTTACTTCTTCTCAGTGTTCCCCCTCCAATTTCCCAGTATCCTCCTCTCCCCATAATTTACCTGTATCCACCTAAACAGTGCTCTTAATCTGGGGGCTATGGGAGTATCCAACTAAGATAATCCATGATTACAGTTCTTATCCCCCCTAACAAATATGAACCTTTTGATGCCAGAAATTATATTTTCTTCATCCTTAAAGCTCTGACACTTAATGCATTATTTGGAATAGAACAAATATTTAATAAATATTTGTTTCAACAGTTGAATGACTATGATCACTCTTAAATTGGAAATCAGGAACTCTCACTTTTACCTTTAATGAAAGTTGTTTGTTGTAGACCATTCCTCATGCCAAGGACAATAAGAAAAGCCAACTAAAAAAAAATTTTTAAGCAATATCTTTAAAGGCTTGAACACTGCTAAGGCAACCAACACTTAAGGGGTCAAGATCCTGGTGAATAGAGAAGTGCAGAAAGGTAAGATGAATTCTGAATGAGGCTTGCCTCTCAGGGTATCTGCCAATTAGAGATTTCAAAAGATAGGTTTAGAATCTTTAGCCATTGCTAAAAAAGTAGATGGGCTTCCCAGGTGGCACAGTGGTAAAGAATCTGCCTGCCAAGGCAGGAGACTTAAGAGACACAGGATCCATCTCTGGGTCAGGAAGATTTCCTGGAGGAGGAAATGACAACCCACTTCAGTACTCTTGCCTGGAAAATTCCTTGGACAGAGAAGCCTGGCAGGCTACCATCCAAGGGGTTGCAGAAGAGTCAGGTATGACTGAGTACACACACACACAAGTAGATAACCTAAGTAAGTCTTTTTGTAATCTCACAAGGTTCAGTAAACAACAATTAAGCTTGGTGCTGACAAGGCAGCCAAGATTTGAGAGTATAGGCTGAAGGGAAGAGAGGTGTAAAAGGTGAGCCTGACACTCAGTTGATTTTCCTTGTCAAGACATTTTCTCAACTGAGCTAATCAGGGCAAGAAGCTAAGAGGCTAAACATAAAGCCACTGCAAATCAAGACAGATTTTTAAAAAATCTTTTAGTGTTGAGAAGACAAAACTGGAGACCATGATCCATCAAGGGAGAGACACTATAGTGACCACTTAACGCACTCATTTGAAACCATCAAGAAGGTGGTTAAATCTTCAGGAAACTGAAACCCAGATTTCGGTTCACTTGATTAGGTTGATTTGCCTCCACTAGACATACCGAGCAGAGGATACAGTAAACTCTCTGGAAAGAGATAACACAATCCAGATCACCTCCAAATTTTCATATGCAATGGCTGGTAGTTAATAAAAGTATACTGAGTAAGCAAAACAAAACAACAATGCAGTAACAAAGAGGAACTGAGAGAAACAATAGACAATAGGAAAAGAATCTGAGATGATCCAGATAAATTTTCTTCCCTCGGGGCTTGCAAATATCCCAAACGATGACCTAGAGTCAGACCCAAGTAGGGATCCGGAGTTCATACCTTCTACCATACCACCATTGCAACGTCTTGGAAACAAGGCAAGAATGTATTGGCAGATGGCCATTGTCATATTGTTAGTTGCAGGCTTCGTTTTTCATTCTTTATGTTTTTTTCAAGCTATCTTAAATCAATGTCTAACATTTGACAAACCAACAACACAAGGGCAGGCTGCCCAGGGAATATAATTTAAGAAAGGACATTGAAATAGCTGTTGTTTAGTCAGTAAGTCATATTCAACTCTTTTGTGACTCCATGAACAGTAGCCTGCCAGGCTCCTCTGTCCATTGAATTTCCCAGATAAGAATACTGGAGTGGGTTGCCATTTCCTCCTCCAAGGGATCTTCCCAGCCCAGGGATTGAACCCGTGTCTCCTCCATTGGCAGGCAGATTCTTTATCACTGAGTCACCAGGAAAGCCAGTTAAGACATTCCAGATTCAATGGCAGACAGCTGTTGAAAGAGAGCCCTTAGGTAAGGCACTTTTTAAAGATATATCTTGGAAGGCTGAAGGATGAAGTCTGAAAAGTTTAATTTGTTGATCACTCCTGACCTGAGAAGTTGTTCCTCATGCGTGTAAACAGCTCCAAGCCCTGCTGTTGACACTCCACACACCATACTCTTTTTTTTTTTTTTTAGTAATCAAATATCTTCATTTCCCAAGTGTAACACCTGGTTTACAATTATTGGCAACACTACAGCTCAGAAAGACAGACTGCTCTTCTGAACTCAGCTTGAAAATCTCACTTTGATCTCTATAGCCAGAGGCAATAGTTAGTAAGTTTCAAACACTTCAAACTCCAGAGACTCTAGTTTTCCTCTTTCTTATTGAGAAAAGCAAGTATGAGATAAATATAAAAATCCTACCTTGGAAATAGTTACATTTCTGGCTCATAATACTTAAAAACGTTTAATATTGGTAATAATGCTTAGGCTTGTCTGGTGGCTGAGTGGTAAAGAGTCTGCCTGCCAGTGCAGGAGACACAGGTTTGATCTCTGAGCCAGGAAGATCCCACATGCCTCAGAGCAACTAAGCCCGTGGGCCACAACTACCAAGCCTCTGCTCTAGGCCCGGGAGCCGCAACTACCAAGCCCACATGCCACAACTACTGAAGCCCGTTTGCCCTAGTGCCTGTGCTCCAAAACAAGAGAAGTCACTGCAATAAGAAGTCCACACACCGCAACTAGAAATTACTGATACTAGTGATTAGTGCCCCTGATCACTACAACTAGAGAAAAACCCACCCAGCAATGAAGACCCAGCACAACCAAAATAAAATACATTAATTAAATTATTTTTTAAAAATAATAGTGCTTAAAGAAACACAGAGAGTCACACTGACTGGCAAAAGAGACCAGGCCCATGTCTTTTGCCTTGTAACCCAGGGCTGTTTCCACTACAGCCTCATTTGACTGGATGTTTTAGGTACTATAAAGATCATTACTACCCTAAATAATTTCTGCAAAAAAACTTAATAAGCAAAAACCTCAGTTAAATAAAATTGAGAGACCAAAAGAAGGAGATCTCACACCCTGTGAAGATAGCAGAGCCCAACAGGAAAAAGACTGCTTTCTTGGCAATAACTCAACCAGTGAAACAACATGGGCTCATTATTTAATGTAATCCTCCTAACTTTCTTTTCCTCTCAATAAGGGTTCTCCTTTTCTTGCTCTTTGGGGACTTGTACAAGACTTACTGTGATTACAGACCCCAAATTACAATTCTTTCCTGATCCCAAACAAATGTTGGAGAAGTAACTGGCCATCTATTTATTCAATATTTTAGATCAGCATTTCAAAGTAATTGTCTTCAATATTGAGATCCTGTAAATTAATGTTTAAAATAAAAATTGGAGGAGAGATTTCTCTGGTGGGCCAGTGATTAAGACTCCATGCTTCCACTGCAGGGGGCTCAGGTTCAGTCCCTGGCTAGGGAACTAGGATCCCACATGCCACTCAGAGCCACCAAATATTTTTTATATAAAATAAAAATTATGTATTGGGGACAGGGAGGCCTGGCGCTCTGTGGTTCATGGGGTCACAAAGAGTCGGACACGACTGAGTGACGTAACTCAACTGAATGTATTGGGGGAACCGTGTTACAAGCATAATATGATCTCATATTTTGAATTCATTTTTTAAGTCTAACATAATTGACAATCAATCATATTCCTATTAAGTTGAAGACACTTCACAATTAATTGACTGAAAACATGACTAAATTCAAACAAAAAGGAAACCAATATTCCATTATGATCTTTGAAGAATGCTGATAAAGAGGATCAATCTATTTTTTACCAAATATTTCAAATCAACCTATGTCAGGCAGGTCATTTAAAAGGACTGCTGAGTAACAATTACAAATAATATTCTGAAATTGAATATGTGGGACTTATGGTTTAGTGAATTATTATTTAAGTTAATATAACCTTTAAATCTAAAGTAATTGAGAAATTCTAGAATAATTAAAATTTTAGAGTTTTGGAAGAACTTTCAACATTCAGGAAAAACCATATCTAACCAAGCTAGTGGTATGTGTTGTTTATTAATTTCTAGCATGGATAATATTCAAACTATTTAATCACTTAGACCACATAGTACCAACTAATTAGAATGATTACTGGCTGACATAACAGTGCAGACCAGCTAAATATCAGCCCTGATTTTAGCAAAATTAGTAAAATGAGTTAAACAATAAGGATTCATATGCTATCTTTTCCCCCTAAAACTTTAACATAAATGCTTACAATGGTAAAGATGCATATTCTTTAACTGGTCATATTGAGAAATGTTCTAATACCAGTGCTGCAAACCAATAGGGCATTTCTGGTCTGAGGGCAAGGTATCTGTGGACTGCACAGCCCTTGGTTTAACGTGAATTAATTGACAACACTTCACATAGGCTTCACAGGTGGCGCTAGTGGTAAAGAACCCTCCTACCAATGCTGGATACGTAAAGGGAATGAGGGTTTGATCTTGGGTCCACAAGATCCCCTGGAGGAGGGCATGGCAACCCACTCCAGTATTCTTGCCTGAAGAATCCCGTGGACAGAGGAGCCTGGCAGGCTACAGACCATGGGGTCGCATAGGGTCGAACATGACTGAAGTGACTTAGCACGCAGGCAGACTTCACATGAAAGGTTTTGGTTTCCCTTGAAATATCAAAGATCTATGAGTAAATGACCCCAGAATGCCTCATGACAACAGTGACCAGCAGCTGCTGCCTTCAGAAAAGGCATGCTTCCCACGTGGATGAAGTGGCCACCAGCCCTGTTTTACACTTTTAAAGAACCCGCTTTGTGCCTATGGACACTTGAGCTTGGAAGCTGTTTGGCGTTCAGTTAACCATTGGACAGAGAGCAGCCTCACGCTTCCTGTGAGTTTAAATTACCTAGCTAGAGTTTCTCAAGTCTCTGTTACCGTCCACAAAGCAAATAAATGGTTGGCATAAGTAAGAACAGTTCCAAATATAAAAAAGTGACTTGGAAATGAATATAGATGGTATGAACACACTGTCCACAGAAAAAAAGCAGAATAGAGAATATTTTACAACTTTAGGAAAGAATAGTGCTTCGTGTGTCATTTCCTTATGATTTACCGTAATGCCTCTTTACAAGGTGTTATTATTCCGAACATCTTGCCCTTAAATCGCAGCAAGAGTTGTATTTCAGATGAACAGTTTCATGTCTCCTAAAATTTCAATAAAAATCCAGGCCTGCTCTATCTTGCTGATAAAGGCCTTGGTGTAGCTGTCGTTCACTGAAGTGTCAGAGACACAAAGCAACTAGCATGCTCTCTATCTTTTTGTGTCTCAGAAACACACGTTTATAAAATCGTCAAACTATAATCCAAACTATTTCACTTGACAATAAATATAAAATACTTCCAAATCCAGGTGCTTAATAACAGTCAATTAGTACTGATCAAGGAACATACAGAAGAGGAATGTAAAGAGTGGTCAAAACTTAGTTGTGTCAAAAAAAACCCACTCCCTTTTTCCAATAGGATTGCTAGGTTGGTAGAGTAGGAGAACGTGGCCACATGGTGTATTTGTAAAAAAAAAAAAAAAGAGGGTTTGTTTTTCCTTTATATTCTTGTAGAGAGATGAAGGAATACGAGCTAAATAAAATCAGAAGGATTTTTATCTTTTACCTAAACTGTCTCTTTCTCCAGGGATTTCTTTCTTTATTTTGTGGTGCTATCACTCACCACCAAACATCCAAGCTAAAAATCTTGACATCGTCCTGATTCCTTTCTTTCCTTCTTCACTCCATTCAATATTCTATTATTTCTAAAATACAGTCTCTTTCCCTCACCATTGCTGCTTCTCTGATGCAAATTCTCCCACTGCAGTAACTTGTTCTCACCCTCCAATCTCTTCTCTTTAAATGGGTCCCTTCAAGGCCACCAGATAACTTAAAATAAAAGTCACACCATGGCACTACTCCACATAAAACCCATTGATGATTCCCCATCCAAAGCCCTCACTAATTTTAGGTTGCAATAATGAAATTCAAGATCCAGGATATAGGCAGGGGATGCACCATTCTGTTCCTTATGAAAAGATCATACCCATATATGGGAAAACTAGAAAGAAACCAGAATCACCAACAACTACATAGTCTTTTCATAGAAGTAGAGATGTTTTACATGGAAGTAAAAAATCTCTGGGTGAACTGAGCAATCTAGAAATAACTGTAAGATTGTAGATTTGTTCTACAAGGCTGAAGATATGGATCTAAGATCTATATATATGTGTATATATATGTGTATATATATATATATATTAGAGAATCAAATTTTGGCTATTACAAGAAACAGCTTTTAATGCTCTAAATTGAACAAGATTAAGCGAATAAAGTGGTACATTTCCCACCACTGAAAGTATTCAAGCATAGATTGGACAATTACCTTGACTGATCACAGTATCATAAAAGCTGTTGAAGTCTCCAATAATTCAAATTAGTCATTTAATGTGAACTTTAAAGTCCTTCAAATTCCAATATGCTATGGTTATTTTTCCAAAATTATAAAGTATAAAACACTTTTCCATTATAAGACTTAATGTTTAAAATACTGGCAACCGCTGGCTTACCTATAACAACACAATTTCTCTCTAATCCCTTTTGGCTAATCACACCCACCTTCCAATTACCTGCCTCAACATTTTAAACTCTCTCCCCCCCCCCTTTTTTTTGTTCAAGTATAGTTGACATACAATATTATATTAGTCTCAGGTATATATCATAGTGATTTGACATTTATATACAGTCTAGTAACCATCTGTCACCATAAAAACTTATCACAATATTATTGACTATGTTCCCTAGGATGTATATTACATTCCGTCTTTTATGGACATGTATTTGAGCAAACTCTAGGAGATAGTGGTGGAGCAGGAAATGGAAACCCACTCCAGTATTCTTGCCTGGAAAATACCATGGACAGAGGAGTCTGGTGGACTACAGTCCATAGGGTCACAAAGAGTTGGACATGACTTAGCGACTGAACAACAACAGCAGCTATAGTCATTTAATAACTGGAAGTCTGTATCTCTTAATCACCTTCACATATTTTGCCTAATTCCCCAAACCCCTCTGTCTGACTTATCTCACTTAGCATGATACCCTCTAGGTGCATCCAGCTTGTTGCAAATGGCAAGATTTTATTCTTCTTTATGGCTAATATTCATTATATATGTACATATATGAGTAATTTTAAAGGGCTATTGAGTAAGTATCACCAAAATAATATTCTGAAGTTGAATGTGTGGGATCTTCCTACCTCACCATCTTGATCCAAACTCCTCAATTTTAACATTCTTAGCTAAAGTAAGTAAGATCTCCTTGACTTAGAAAAAACTCTATGGTATAACTACAACCACAAGTTTCTCACAGAAATCAGTAGGCAGTGCCATCACTCAAGAAGTGTCAGGCTCAGAGCATTGGCCCTCCAAGTCCTTCAGAGGTATCCTTGCACACTAATAGATAATAAAAAATTCTAAAATATTTTATTTTTTAACTCAGGTTTAAAGCTTCTGATAAAATTGAAAATTCCTATGAATATTCCTCCCTCTACTACCCAGAGTTTATGACACCCAGAGCCAAAAGGAAGAGAAAAGGCCATGTAGGAAAAAAAATAAAACAAATTCTCCTTAAAGAGTTCTGTAAAGTAGCTTATGTGGTATAATTTTCACTGTTGTGGATGACGAGTTTTGTTACTTTTACGGTATGAAACAAGTTTCCAAAACTAGAACTCTCTTCTTGGAAGAAATTAGGTCTTAAGTTTCCCATATGTCTCCTTTCAAGGAAAATTAGGAAAAGCTAAATAAATGCAATATATTTATGGCAAGGGGGAATGATATCCTATCATTTTTCTCCTGCTATTCAAGCCTCTTCCTCTTGCCAAGTTCAGAGGTACTGAGCATATAAGATTTCTGGCCACTGCCTAGAGAAAACATGACTAAGTGCTATCCTGAAATCTTGTAATTCACAACTGTGGATTCACAACTATGGAGCTAGGAGTCAGGATTCTCCCTTGAGGATTCTCCAAGCATCTAAAGGAAGCAGGCCTGTGTCAAGTGAGGTTTCTGAAGGCCAGGGGAAGGTTACAAGACGGTGGCCAACCTATAAGCCAAAGATAAATGACTCTGGTGTCCTCTCTGATTCACATACTAGAGCATGCTGGCTCCTAATTCTAATGTGGCAACACTAATCAGAGGAAAATCCAGTAGAAATGCAGAAGAAGGGACAGATTTGGGGAGTGAAAGTCATTCAGTCATGTCCGATTCTTTGCAACCCCATGAACTATGTGGTCCTTGGAATTCTCCCAGCCAGAATACTGGAGTGGGTAGCCTTTCCCTTCTCCAGGGGATCTTCCCACCCCCGGGATCGAACCCAGGTCTCCCACAGTAAAAGAGGCTTGGTAATGGTAACTCAGACTCTTGCACAGCTTGCCCTTTCCTGGCCAACATGCCATGTGTCCTAAGTGGGAAAATCTGTGCCTATTCTCAGTCTGAACCTTGGCAGGAAAGGGGTGGAGGAAAGGAGGTTGATGAGTCTTCTGGAGTCTTCACTTCAGAAATTCAAATAGAGGAAAGTTTCTTCTCACTACACCTAAGAATGAAATATCAATAAATCACCCTCAGTGCTTTTTCCAAAAACCCATTATGTATGGACTCTCATGGAATGTTAATATCAGGCAAAATCAGAAAGGAAATTTCACTGATGGTACAGACAGTCCCTTGAATCTTCCAGGCGAAATAATTTGCACCCTTTCTGGAAATGACTAGGTATATTTAGAACTGTATGTCTCATTTTGTGGTCATTCTAACAGCAATAACAATATTCTGTAGAATATTATAGTGTTCACCAAAATGGTATAATAATTATGCCAGTCAGTTTTGAGTGAATTACCCTGGTAGGCACCCTGGGAATAGAAGACCACTAAACAATCTTTTAAGCCTCCCTGGTAGCTCATTCAGTAAAGAATCCACCTGCAATTCAGGAGACCGGTGTTCGATCCCTGGGTTGGGAAGATCCCCTGGAGAAGGGAATGGCAACCCACTCCAGTATTCTTGCCTGGGAAGTCCCATGGACAGAGGAGCATGGCAGGCTACAGTCCATGGGGTTGCAAGAGTTGGCCACTACCAAATAATCTTTCCCAGCCACCCACACAAAAGATCTCTCCCACTTAGAGTGGAGGGTAAATTTGAGTACCTTTCTCAGGGCCTTTGGAAAAAATTGTACCTGGAAACCAGAAAATAAAAAACAAGCAAGCCAAAAAACCTTTTGATTGTATCATTTGTTTTTAAATACTGATAATCTGAGGAGTTAAAAAAAATATCAGTCTCCAAGACACATTTTCCCTGTAGTAGGTGATATTTATTGCCAAGCCTGGTTTTCCTCTTGCTAATGAGTCACTTAACTCTTCTTCCCATAGCTCACAGCTTATAGCAGTCATGCTTTTAAACTATCTGTTTTTTCATTGTAGATGGCCTCTTGTGATTATTTAAAATTAGGTCAAATTATGATCTATTTTCAATGGGGTTTGTACATACCCAGGATTAAAAGAATTTGTTTCTGTCTTGTTCTCTTGCCTCCATTAGTCATCCTGAATGGAGGCAGGAGGAGAAAGATCAGGAAAATAGACATGGAATTCATGGGTCTCTTGAGTCAAGCCATCCACAGATAAAGAGCAACTGGCTTTGATTCTTCATAAGGACGAGCTGCTTGACATAATCATTCTTTACTCTCACTTTCTGCCTGTGAGTCTATTCCATAGTTTCTGTCCTTTTTAGGAAGAGCAACACACAAAAGAAATGCCACCAAACCTAGCATATTTCCAGTGTCCACCAGTTGGAGTTTTGTGTTCAAGGAACCATCAAAGGCTTTCTCCCAGACCCTGACCACAGAGGACAGGGACTGCATCTAACTCCTCCATCACCATCTCCTGGTTCTTACTTCTTCATAGACACAAATGCTTAAAAAATTGAAATTTCATCTTCAATTCTTTTTTAAAAAACTTTGATTCTCTGTTCCTTTTGCTTCTGCTCCAGATGAGAATCGAGTGGCCAAAACAATGAAATTTAATTTAATTAAATAAAACATTTTAAAATTGTTATAAAAAAGAAAAGAAAGAACCATTAATGTCAAATAATATTTCTAAGCACCTCTTTCTGCCAGGAATTCCAGAAAACGTGGGTATATGCAACTACTTGCCTCGCTAACAAGAAGTTACAAAAGTGAAAAACTAAGATTTGAGTGAAATTGTGGGCAGTGGTTGCTGTTCTGGTCTCATTTATTGAAATTCTGAAGAGTTACACTGTGCCTTTTCTCATCAGCACTGTTTCCTGAAGCTTCCCATCTGCAGATCCATCCCAGCAGTTCATGGTTCTCCCCACCTCTGCCAAGAACAGAGGCAACTGCACATTTTTCAGCTATTTAATCACGAGGCACCAGTTTGTTCTACTTGAGAACTTTGGGACAACAATTCCCATCTCAGCTGTGGGGTCTTAATTCTTCCTTAGGACATGGTTCCTGCAAAACACACAGTGAACCTCCTTACTTCATCCTCTACTGTTTACCCTTCATACTCCAACATGCCATACAAATCCCTGTCAAAACTACCTCTGCGATTTTGAATAAGTGAGAAATGTCAGAAGTGCCCAAAGCAATACCATCGCCAAGACCAGTTCTTGCAGCTGAAAATTGCATCTGGTAACCAAATAGTTCCTCACCCTCTGTGCTAATCTTTTGAACAAGTTCAACGCAAAGACTGAATTATGCTACCTCTAGGAGTGTTAAAAGATTAATGACCTTAATATCTATGAAGTTCTTTGAAGGTTAAAAAGTACAAGCACTAAGTTTTTTTAAGCCAGCATTTAATTTGTGTAACTCAAATATATAGTAATGTTTCATTTAGACAAGTCTTTGAGGAAGAAAGAAGCAAGCACAAATTACATTGATTTATGTCCCTGTGCTGCTCCTGATTGGGAATGTGATTTGTTACATGACCTTGAAAAGATATAACATGCCAGACAGGGGCTGGCGAGGAGTGAGAAGTAAGGAAAGCAACTTATTGTGAGATCACACTGTCACAGGAGAAGAGCCAGGGACTTTAGGACTGGGAAGTGGACAGTTTGCCTTTGTGAACACCTTCACCTCTTCTTGAGGATCGCATCCTTCTTTACCCCATCCCCTGGCTGCCTGGAGACACTCCATTTTCTGCATCTCAGACCCTGAATCAACTATTTGGAATTTCTCCAACTCCAGCTTCTTGAATTCAAAACTCCCACTTTCTTGGCAACACCTCCTGTCCTTCCATTTCCCTCTTCCCTTTCCTGACATCAAATATATTATTCTTCCATGGAGATATTATATTTGCCTTCCCACTGTCAGAGCATCCTGGTCTGAACTCCTTCTCTCCTACTTGGTTAGTCAATGGCTTCAACTGCACCCCAAGCTCCCTCATCTTCCCCTTTTCCCTCTGCTCCCATGCAGTCCACCCAGTCCAGATTGAATCTAATCACTTCTCAGTTTGTGTCCACAACACCCAACTTTGCCTTTACCAATTAAATCAAATAGGGAAAAGTAAAATTAAAAAAAAAAACCAAGAGTATAAGATAAGACAGAATAGGATAAAGTTAAGCAAATAACACTGTCTTTACTGGTCTCAGCTAAAAAACGGTGGCTTCGATTGGACTCTTTGGTCTAATTGGACTCAGAAATTTCTTGATGTGTCTGACATTTATATTCTTTGGATTAGTGGTTCCAGCTCTTTAACCTTCTCAGATTCTTTACTCCAGGGACTTTTCTCAGTCCAGTGATTAAGACTCTACACTTACACCACAGGGGCCATGAGTTTGATCTCTAATCAGAGAGCTAAAATCCTGCATGCCATGCAGCCAAAAGAAAAAAATTATCTACTCCATTTCCACTTTAAATTTTCCACCAATGATCTTGTCTCACACCTCACAGAGAAAATAGAAACTGCAAGATAAAAGCCTCTCCAATTCTCTTTCCTTCCCCTCTTTCTCTATGTATACACGTAAAAGTGTGAAAGTCGCTCAGTCGTGTCTGACTCTTTGTGACCCCATGGACTATAGCCTACCAGGTTCCTCTGTCCGTGTGATTCTCCAGGCAAGAATACTGTAGTGGGTAGCCATTCCCTTCTCCAGGGGATCTTCCCAACCCAGGGATTGAACCCAGATCTCCTGCATTGCAGGAGGATTCTTTACTGTCTGAGCCACCGGGGAAGCCCTCTTTATCCTCAAGATCTAACATATACAGACCCACCACCTTTTCCCTTTAGGTCAAAGTGGCTTCCCCACTTCCTGGACCATTCACATAATTTAATCCTATGTTTACATTTCTGACTTCACTATATTACAGACTCTCCATTCCCTGGGGGACGTTGACCCTTCTTTCTTTTTTTTTTTTTTTTTTTTTTTTTTTTTTTTTTTTTTTTTTTTTTTTTTTGCTGAAGCTGCAGAGGCTTTATTAAGCCTGTGTATTGGATTATCATTACCCAGCTGC
>NC_057386.1:72842986-72865739 GCF_019320065.1 Cervus canadensis
GCTGTGGTTTTTTTTGTTGTTTTTTTTTTTTTAATTTTTTTATTAGTTGGAGGCTAATCACTTCACAACATTTCAGTGGGTTTTGTCATACATTGACATGAATCAGCCATAGATCTACACTTATTCCCCATCCCGATCCCCCCTCCCGCCTCCCTCTCCACCCGATTCCTCTGGGTCTTCCCAGTGTACCAGGCCCGAGCACTTGTCTCATGCATCCCACCTGGGCTGGTGATCTGTTTCACCATAGATAGTATACATGCTGTTCTTTTGAAACATCCCACCCTCACCTTCTCCCACAGAGTTCAAAAGTCTGTTCTGTACTTCTGTGTCTCTTTTTCTGTTTTGCATATAGGGTTATCGTTACCATCTTTCTAAATTCCATATATATGTGTTAGTATGCTGTAATGTTCTTTATCTTTCTGGCTTACTTCACTCTGTATAAGGGGCTCCAGTTTCATCCATCTCATTAGGACTGGTTCAAATGAATTCTTTTTGACGGCTGAGTAATATTCCATGGTGTATATGTACCACAGCTTCCTTATCCATTCATCTGCTGATGGGCATCTAGGTTGCTTCCATGTCCTGGCTATTATAAACAGTGCTGCGATGAACATTGGGGTGCACGTGTCTCTTTCAGATCTGGTTTCCTCAGTGTGTATGCCCAGAAGTGGGATTGCTGGGTATATGCATTCTATTTCCAGTTTTTTAAGAAATCTCTGCACTGTTCTCCATAGTGGCTGTACTAGTTTGCATTCCACCAACAGTGTAAGAGGGTTCCCTTTTCTCCACACCCTCTCCAGCATTTATTGCTTGTAGACTTTTGGATAGCAGCCATCCTGACTGGCGTGTAATGGTACCTCATTGTGGTTTTTGATTTGCATTTCTCTGATAATGAGTGATGTTGAGCATCTTTTCATGTGTTTGTTAGCTATCTGTATGTCTTCTTTGGAGAAATGTCTGTTTAGTTCTTTGGCCCATTTTTTGATTGGGTCATTTATTTTTCTGGAATTGAGCTTGCTTGTATATTTTTGAGATTAATCCTTTGTCTGTTTCTTCATTTGCTATTATTTTCTCCCATTCTGAGGGCTGTCTTTTCACCTTGCTTATAGTTTCCTTTGTTGTGCAAAGCTTTTAAGTTTCATTAGGTCCCATTTGTTTATTTTTGCTTTTATTTCCAATATTCTGGGAGGTGGGTCATAGAGGATCTTGCTGTGATTTATGTCGGAGAGTGTTTTGCCTATGTTCTCCTCTAGGAGTTTTATAGTTTCTGGTCTTACATTTAGATCTTTAATCCATTTTGAGTTTATTTTTGTGTATGGTGTTAGAAAGTGTTCTAGTTTCATTCTTTTACAAGTGGTTGACCAGTTTTCCCAGCACCACTTGTTAAAGAGGTTGTCTTTTTTCCATTGTATATCCTTGCCTCCTTTGTCAAAGATAAGGTGTCCATAGGTTCGTGGATTTATCTCTGGCTTTCTATTCTGTTCCATTGATCTATATTTCTGTCTTTGTGCCAGTACCATACTGTCTGATGACTGTGGCTTTGTAGTAGAGTCTGAAGTCAGGCAGGTTGATTCCTCCAGTTCCATTCTTCTTTCTCAAGATACTTTGGCTATTCGAGGTTTTTTGTATTTCCATACAAATTGTGAAATCTTTGGTCTAGTTCTGTGAAAAATACCGTTGGTAGCTTGATAGGGATTGCATTGAATCTATAGACTGCTTTGGGTAGAATAGCCATTTTGACAATATTGATTCTTCCAATCCATGAACACGATATGTTTCTCCATCTGTTTGTGTCCTCTTTGATTTCTTTCATCAGTGTTTTATAGTTTTCTATGTATAGGTCTTTTGTTTCTTTAGGTAGATATACTCCTAAGTATTTTATTCTTTTTGTTGCAATGGTGAATGGTATTGTTTCCTTAATTTCTCTTTCTGTTTTTTCATTGTTAGTATATAGGAATGCAAGGGATTTCTGTGTGTTAATTTTATATCCTGCAACTTTACTATATTCATTGATTAGCTCTAGTAATTTTCTGGTAGAGTCTTTAGGGTTTTCTATGTAGAGGATCATGTCATCTGCAAACAGTGAGAGTTTCACTTCTTCTTTTCCTATCTGGATTCCTTTTACTTCTTTTCTGCTCTGATTGCTGTGGCCAAAACTTCCAACACTATGTTGAATAGTAGTGGTGAGAGTGGGCACCCTTGTCTTGTTCCTGATTTCAGGGGAAATGCTTTCAATTTTTCACCATTGAGGGTGATGCTTGCTGTGGGTTTGTCATATATAGCTTTTATTATGTTGAGGTATGTTCCTTCTATTCCTGCTTTTTGGAGAGTTTTAATCATAAATGAGTGTTGAATTTTGTCAAAGGCTTTCTCTGCATCTATTGAGATAATCATATGGTTTTTATCTTTCAATTTGTTAATGTGGTGTATTACATTGATTGATTTGCGGATATTAAAGAATCCTTGCATTCCTGGGATAAAGCCCACTTGGTCATGGTGTATGATTTTTTTAATATGTTGTTGGATTCTGTTTGCTAGAATTTTGTTAAGGATTTTTGCATCTATGTTCATCAGTGATATTGGCCTGTAGTTTTCTTTTTTTGTGGCATCTTTGTCTGGTTTTGGAATTAGGGTGATGGTGGCCTCATAGAATGAGTTTGGAAGCTTACCTTCATCTGCAATTTTCTGGAAGAGTTTGAGTAAGATAGACCCTTCTTTCTTTTGAGAAAAAAAAAATGGCATAGGAATGCCACTGAACAAATCATATTACCAGGAAGGGGCAATGTATCACAGAGATCTTTTTTTTAAATATGATACCTGCTATATTTTAAGAATAATAGCTAGCATTTGCTGAGCAGTTGCTATGATTCAGGGAGTCTAGTAAGAACTTTATATTCATATCTACTTGACCCTCTCCATATTTCTTTCCAGAAAATTCTATTAATGTTATTATTTAAAGATGATTTAGTAATGAGCAACCACAACAACTCTGGAGGACTACTGCATCAGAGGGTTGGTGTCAGGTCAATAGCAATGGAATGATCTCCAAAATATATATATGTTTTGGAGTCACTATTGATATTTTCATCCAGTCATTGGCTAGGACTTAAAAAGCAAACTTGAGCATATTTTAAATGTCCATTTTCATTGTTTTAAAAACATTAAATATATTATTAATTCTGATATCTGTTCAGATCTATATTGGACACAAGAATTCTGAAAATACTTAGTGACAAAAGTAGTTTTCTGAAAGCTACATTATAAGTTCTCCCTCTGGGAAAGATTGAAGGCAGGAGGAGAAGGGGACAACAGAGGATAAAATGGTTGGATGGCATCACCGACTCAACGGACATGAGTTTGAGTAACCTCTGGGAGCTGGTGATGGACAAAGAGACATAATGTGCTGCTGTCCATGGGGTCGCAAAGAGTCGGACATGGCTGAGCAACTGAACTGAACTGAATTGAACATTATAAGTCCTAGGAGCTTGTAATAGAGGAGCTTCCTGTCTTTCTGGCTACTGTGGGGCAGGATCTTGCATCTTGATGGTACATACTATGCAAGTCTGGAGGTTGTCTGAAGTATCTCTCTTATCTACACAAAAGCAATCCATTTTTGGTACAGAATGAGGAGTTTGGAGGATTTCTGCAGTTCTCTTGCTCTAATAAGACTGAAAAATTCTAAAAATAACCACTCTTTATTTGAATGCTGTTATGGATTGATGTGTGCCCCCCCATTCTTATGTTGAAGACTTAACCTCCAAATCTTAGAAGGTAATTTTACTTGAGAATAAGGTCACTGCATATGCAGTTTTATTTTATTTTCTTGGGCTCCAAAATCACTGAGGACAGAGACTACAGTTATGAAATTTAAAGACTGCTTGCTCCTTGGAAGAAAAGCTATGACAAACCTAGACAGTGTATTAAAAAGCAGAGACATCACTTTGCTGACAAAGGTCCATATAGTCAAATCTATGGTTTTTTCAGTAGTCATGTATGGTTGTGAGAGCTGGACCATAAAGAAGGCTGAGTGCCAAAGAATTGATGCTTTCAAACCATGGTGCTGGAGAAGACTCTTGAGAGTCCCATGGACTGCAAGGAGATCAAACCAGTCAATCTTACAGGAAATCAACCCTGAATATTCATTAAAAGGACTGATGCTGAAGCTCCAATACTTTGGCCACCTGATGTGAAGAGACAGCTCATTGGTAAAGAACTTGATGCTAGGAAAGATTGAAGGTAAAAGAAGAAGGGGATGGTGTTACTAACTCAATGGACATGACTTTGGGCAAACTCCAGGAGATAGTGGAGGACAGAGGAGCCTGGCATACTCAGTCCATTGGGTCACAAAGAGTTGGAGATGACTTAGCAACCATGGAACAATGGCAACAATATATATAATTAATTAAAATAAGGTCATACTAGAGTAGGGTGGAAGAAGGCAATAGCAACACACTCCAGTACTCTTGCCTGGGAAATCCCATGGACTGAGGAGACTGGTAGGCTACAGTCCATGGGTTCGCTAAGAGTTGGAGACGACTGAGCGATTTCACTTTCACTTTTCACTTTCATGCACTGGAGAAGGAAACAGCAACCCACTCCAGTGTTCTTGCCTGGAGAATCCCAGGGACGGGAGCCTGGTGGGCTGCCGTCTATGGGGGTCTCACTAAGTCGGACACAACTGACATTGACTTAGGAGCAGCAGCAGAGTAGGGTGGCCCCCAGTCCAATATGACTTGTATCTTTATAAGATTTGGACACAGACAGACACACACTGAGAGAACACCATGTAAAGACGAAAATAGAGATGCACCAAAGATGACCAACAAACAAGAGAGAGGCATGGAACAAATTCTCCCTTATATGCTTCAGAGTAACCAACCTTGATCTCAGACTTCTAGCCTTCAGAATTGTGAGGCAATAGCTATCTTCCAGGCTTCCCTTGTAGTTCAGTTGGTAAAGAATCTGCCTGTATTGCAGGAGACCTTGGTTTGATTCCTGCATCAGGAAGATCCCCTGGAGAAGAAAATGGCAACCCACTCCAATATTCTTGCCTGGAGAATCCCATGGACAGAGGAGGCTGGTAGGTTTCCAGTCCATGGGGTCGCAAGAATCGGACACGACTTAGCAACTAAACCACCACCACCAGATATCTTCTATTTAAGAGACTCAATCTGGTGGTAATTTTTTTCAGCAGCTCTAGCAAATACATACAGGTGTCTTTAAGGGGCAAACACATCTGTTGATGCAAAGGAACTAGAAATCCAGAAGGAAATGTTTCTAAAGGATGACATATAGAAAATTACCCCACAAATTTTCCCTAGTGTTCCTTTCTTTCCTTGTAGGTTTTATTCTTTCTCCATATTATTTCCCAGCATAGTTGATTTGTAACCTCTTTCAGATTACTATATCTGCAATTCTTAGAATGCCTTTGTGAGAGGAGATGTTTGTGAACTTGCTGATTCTTCCTCATGGTGCTTTGTCATTGTCTCCTTGATGTTTTATTATGAGTTCATGTTCAGTGCATTTATATTATTCTGCAGGAGATCTGTTTGTCCTAAGATGTGAAAGCTTTCTTACAAAATGTCTCTCCTAGAACACATTCTGACTTTTAAGTTCCTTAGACTTCCCTGGTGGCTCAGTCGGTA
Organism: Cervus canadensis; assembly: GCF_019320065.1. Taxonomy (NCBI): domain Eukaryota; kingdom Metazoa; phylum Chordata; class Mammalia; order Artiodactyla; family Cervidae; genus Cervus; species Cervus canadensis. The sequence goes on from NC_057386.1 coordinate 72,848,632, forward strand.
AAGAATCTGCCTGCAGTGCAGGAGATCTGGGTTCAATTCTTGGGTTGGGAAAATACCCTGGAGAAGGAAATGGCAACTCAGTATTCTTGTCTGGAGAGCCCTATGGACAGAGGAGCCTGGTGAGCTACAGGTCATGGGGTCGCAAAGAGCCAGACACAACTGAGCCACTAACACTTTCACTTCATTTCATTTTGCTTATGGCATCCAAGAATTTCTCTCTTTTTTGTCCGGTTGGTCCAGGATCATTTTTGGTTTTGTTATTTGTTATTTTTTCCAGTATTTTCAAGTGTATTCAGCAGGCGTGGACCCCCTCTACATCCACTATTTCAGCCAGAATTTTAATTTCAGAACTCTCAAAAACATTTCTACATAAATAATGATAATCATCATAATAATAGGAGAACAATCACCTATCTGCCGTTTTATAGTGCCCCCAAAATTACTCTCTCTTTCTCTCACCTATCAAAATCTAAGTGATAGAAACTCCACCTGGACCAATCTTTTTCCATCTTGTGATGCAAAAAAATACCAGAAAATTACAAAGCAGTTCCCAAAAATCATTCTAGAAAAATTCATATCTCCACAAGTTTGCTAAAATTAACAAGGCCAATAAAGAGAATTGTAGTAGTGCCAGATGGTTTGCAACACTTGTCATGCAACTCCACTTCAAACTTCCAAGAATGAAAGAAACTATACGGCCTTTCATTTGTCCTACCAAGCATCAGAAATGTTATGAGCATTACCTCAATTTCATCTTCACAAAGTGCCTTTAGCTATTTATCCCCGCTTGGCATATGAAGAATCCAAGATTCAGAGAATTAATTCAGGTTCCTGAGCTACTTCACGGAGCTCATGGCATGTATGTGTATCCCCTCCCCTCTCGAGGCTTATGGGGTTTCTGTTTGCCACTGTACCACGCTATTTTTCATTACACAGCTATTTTATCCTTTGGATTGTATATATACACATATGATGAGGGACTTCAATCTGTTTCTGATGCAAATGCCTTGTGTTTTATCTTAGAAAATATTTTTAGTAAGAGGATTTAATCTTGCTTTATCATAAAAGGAAATCGATGTATTCCTAGTCTAACACCACCATACTAGATTAAATATCATAAACTTTCTAATTTCATGGAATTTGCATGGATTTTTTGTGTGTGGATGAAAGCAGAAGGTTAGCCTTTATTCTGACTGAGTACAACAAACTCTTTCAAGGTGACACACGACTAATAATAGTCATGTATCTTAATACAGATCTTGCAGGTTTGGGGGCAATAGATGCATTTATAACATGCTATAATGAGTTTAATAAGAATCTATTAAGAAGGTTAGAGATTACTGTTATGGCAAAGGTTTATGATACAACTGGAGCGTGATCTCTGCTACTGACACACTCTTGGCATTTGGGATTATCTTTAGTTACACAGAGCACACTGGAGAGGCAGTCAGCTGTTTGAAACAATAGCATTTGTATAAGCTTATCTGTACAAGGACTTTGATTTTGGATAAAAGAAGATGATGAAGATTTTAGAAAAGAACTTGAGTATCAGAGGGGAAATGAAAGATGGAGATGCTAGGGGGCCGATTGGAAGGACTATGTGAGATTCGGGGTACAAGCTTTGTTAAGTTCTTAAGGGGTAAAGTAGGAAACCCACTTGAGAAGATGAAACAAATGCCTTATGCACCTCGAGGGCCGATGACTTTGGGAACATCACACAATAATCCATGTAGCTTTGACGTTGTTACTCTAAGGTGGGCATAGGAAGCACGGCACTAATGAGGCATCGGGCAGTTTCAGAGAGCCTCAGCAAGGGGGTGGAAGCAAAGACTGGCGCAAGCAATCCACCTATAGCAACCAAGGCTGGCAGACCAGTTTTTGCTGGAGGACGTGCTAGAGGACTCTGTATCCCACTCCTCAAGTGAGACCTTATTTCAAGACCCAGCATGCTAAGTCACTTTAGTCCTGTCCAACTCTTTGCGACCCTATGGACTGTAGCCCACCAAGCTCCTCTGTCCATGTGACTGTCTGGGCAAGAATACTGGAATGAGTTGCCATGCCTTCCTTCTGGGGATCGTTCCAAACCAGGGATTGAACCTGTGTCTCTTAAGTCTCCTGCATTGGCAGGAGGGTTCTTACCACTAGTACCACCTGGGAAGCCCTATATCTTTATTTTAAATAAACTCTTTCCACGTAAGCAGAACACTCTTTGACATAAACCACAGCAATATCTTTTTCAAACCATCTCCTAGAATAATGGAAATAAAAATAAAATAAATAAATGAGACCTAATTAAACTCAAAAACTTTTGCACAGCAAAGGAAACCATTAACCAAATGAAAAGACAACCCACAGAATGGGAGAAAATACTAACAAACAATGCAATCAACATGGGATTAGCCTTCAAAATTTACAAACAGCTTATGTGGTTCAATATTTTTTAAAAAATCAAAAAATGAGCAGAAGGTCCAAACATACATTTCTCCAAAGAAGACATACAGATGGCCAACAGGCACATGAATAGATGTTCAACATTGCTAAGAATTATAGAAATACAAATCAAAACTACAATGAAATATCACCTCACACCAGTCAGAAGGGCCGTCATCAAAAATATACAAACAATAAGTGCTGGAGAGGGTACAGAAAAAAAGTAGCCCTCCTACACTGTTGGTGGGAATGTGAATTGGTGCAGCCTTCATGGAGAACAGTATGGAGGATCCTTATAAAACTAAAATTAGAACTACCAACAATCCCACTCTTGGGCATATATCCAGAGAAAAACATGATTCAAAAAGATACATGCACCCCAGTGTTCATTGCAGCGCTGTTTACAACAACCAAGACATGGAAGCCACCTAAATGTCTGTTAACAGATAAATGGATAAAGAAGACATGGTCCAGAGTGAAAGTCACTCAGTCATGTCCAACTCTTTGTGACTCCATGGACTATACAGTCATGGAATTCTCCATGCCAGAATACTGGAGTGGGCAGCCTTTCCTTTCTCCAGGGGATCTTCATATATACAATGAAATATTACTCAGCCATTAAAAAGAACTAAACGATGCCATTTGTGGTAATACGGATGGACCTGGAGATTATAGTTTTAAGTGAAGTAAGTCAGACAGAGAAAGACAATATCATATGATATTGTTTATATGTGGAATCTAAAAAATGATAGAAATGAACTTATTTATAAAATAGAAGCAGACTCACAGACTTAAATTGAAACTTAAAGCACAAATTTATGGTTTCCAGGGGGAAAGGTCAGAGATAGGGATAGATTGAGAGTTTGTGATGATATACACAAGTTGTTATATTTAAAATAGATAACCAACCAGGACCTACTGTATAGCACAGGGAACCCTGTTCAATATTCGATAACCTAAGTAGGGAAAGAGTTTGAAAAAGAACAGATACATGTGTGTGTGTGTGTGTGTACACATTTCCCCAGGAGAGTTTTTAACCCTTCCTGAAGACAGTAGGCAATCTCCTCCAGATATGTCTGCATCCTGAGATGAACACAGCCTCAGCCCAAGCTGAGACCACACAATTTATTTTTAATCTGCTTCCCTATAACTAAATGTTCCACATTTTTCTAGACTCTGCTATAAAATTCATATTCAGGAACACCTTGGGACAGGAAACAAAGAGTTCAGCAATTCTGTTCTAGGCCCTGGTAAGGGGCTGGTGGCTCTGGCCATCAGTATTTATGACCCAGAAGGGGATGAGAAAAATCACACGATTCATATGTTTTACTCTTGCCAGAGAAGAAAGATTGTGCTGGGCTTGCTGAGGTCTCCCTTAACTACTTCCACCTCCACTCCAGACCTTCTTCCTCCCCCCAGAATTCTGAGGGGCCAAAATTCCAGAAAAAAGGGATGTGTAGAGAAGTGAGCCTAACCTTTAATTTCACTTTTCCTTGAGGCATTTGCCAATTCCTATAGAAGGAAATGGCAATCCACTCCGGTACTATTGCCTGGAAAATCCCAAGAACAGAGGAGCCTGGTAGGCTACAGTCCATGGGGTCATAAAGAGTCAGACACAACTGAGCGAGTTCACTCAGATGAAGACGCTAAGCAAATGTTCTCGGAGTTTTATGGGACTGAGGGATGGAACTGCAGTCAAATGCAATAAGAAGCAGACAAAATAGCTCAGGATTGTCAGTTGAAACCCCAAATGGGTTTCATCTTCAGAATGAGAGTGACCAGAAACAAAAGGACTCTCGTGAAGATACAAACCCTTCTAATCAACTCAGTCCCTGTCTGGATTAAATTATCCGCACCTATCCTTTCAACTAGAAGAAAAATGAAGCCTCTGGAAGTAACACTGAAAGTGAAAGTGTTAGTCGCTCACTCGTGTCTGACTGTCAGTTACCCCGTGGACTGTAGCCTGCCATATTCCTCTCTCCGTGGGATTTCCTAGTCAAGAATACAGTAATGGGTCGCCATGCCCTCCTCCAGGATGGTGCGTATATACAATGGAGTATTACTCAGTCATAAAAAGGAACCAAAAATTATAACTATAATTAGGACATCAGTGTAGACTTCCCTCATGGCTCAGACGATAAAGGATCTCCTGAAATGCGAGAGACCTGGGTTCAGTCCCTGGGTTGGCAAAATCTCCTGCAGAAAGGAACAGGCTACCCACTCCAGTCCTTTTGCCTGGAGAATTCCATGGACAGAGGAGTCTGGCGGGCTACAGTCCATGGGGTCACAAAGAGTAGGACACGACTGAGTGACTTTCATACTTCATAAGACATCAATAGATGGGATTAACAGCTGAAGAGAAATTAGAAAATAAGTCAGAAAAAAAGATTCCTGACTGAAGCACAAGAAGAAAAAAATAAAAAATATGAGAAATCGCAGAAAAGAGCATAAGAGACATGTGGGATACTGTGAAAAGATCTCAAGTACATGTGATTAGAGTCCTAGATGGATAGAGAATGGAGCAGAAGCAATGTATGAAGAGATAATAGCTAAAATTTTCCAAAATGGTAAAAAAAAAACAAGTTACTGATTCATGAAATACTGTGCTCAGTTGCTCAGTCATGTCCAACTCTGTCACACTTTTGGACTGGGTCGCAGGCTCCTCTGTCCACGGGATTCTCCAGGCAAGAATACTGGGTTGCCATTTCCTACTTCAGGGGATCTTCCAGACCCAGGGATAGAGCCCACACCTCCTTCAGCTCCTGCATTGTGGATGGTTCCTTTACCGCTGAGCCACTGGGGAAGCCTTCATGAAATACAGTAGTGCCGAAATAGGATAATTTCAAAGAAAATCACATCTTGACATATAAAAGATTTTGAAAAAGACAAAGAATCTTGGATAGTTGAGGAAAAAAGAAAAAACATTGCTTTAAGGAACATAATGAGACTGACAGCTGATTTCACAGTGAAATATTGGAAGCCACATGACAACAAATGACATCCTCAAAATGCTGAAAGAAAATAAACAGCTTCCTAGAAGTCTGTATCTGACAAAAATATCCTCCAAAGTGAAAGTTAAATTAAAATATTTTCATACAAACAAAAACTAAAAGAATATGTTACCAGCAGGTCCATACCAAAAGGAATGCTAAAGGGATTTCTTTAAGCAGGAAAAAAAAAAAAGATTCCAAACAAAAGCATGAGAATAAAAAATAAATATACAATCAACTAATCTAAATGAACATTAAATGTATATAATAATAATATATTTAAAGGTTTGTATAATAAAATATATGCAGAACTAAAATATATACCAACAAATGAAGAAAAAGAAAAAGGAGGTGGAAAATAAATTAATCATTCTAAGCTCCTTAGATTATCCAAAAAGTGGTAAAATTATTCATTTATTTTAGGCTTTAATAAACCAAGAATGCATGTATTATCTCTAGGATAATAATGAAAATAATAATAGTAGAAATCTAATCCAGTGATACATAAAAATAATAATTTGTCACAACCAAGTAAGTTTCATTCTAGGAAAAGAATTTCAAATTTCAACCAATGTAATTTACTACCTTCATAAAGTAAAGGGTAAAATATCATTATCTCAATAGACACAAAAACATTTTTGACAAAATTCAGCATACATTTTCAATTTGAAAAACTCCTAACTAGTGATAGAATGGACCTTCAATAATACGATAGAGAGGATTTACAAAACCTATAACAAATCATATTTAACAGTGAAATATTGAAAACTTTCTTCCTGACATTGGAAAAGAGATAGATGGCACTTATCAACACTTTTATTTAACATTAATAGGAAGTAGATCCTAGCAAATGTAGTATGGCAAGAAAAATAAAATGTATAAGGATTAGAAAAACGTCATTATTTATAGATTGTATTATCAACCAAATGCAAATTAATATATAGGGAGAGTATTGGAACTAATAAATGAATTTAGAAAAGCCACAGAGTTTAAGGTCTATACATAAAAATACATTGTAAATTTCTATGCCAACAATTAAAAATTAAAATTTTCAATTATACCACATACAATTACATCAAAAATATCAAATATCTAGCAATACTTTAATATGTGAAACTCTATACAGAAAACCAAGAAACACTATTTGGAGAAATTTTTAAAGACCTAATAAATGAAAGATATTCAGTATCCTAAGGATGTCTATTATCCCTCAAGTGTTCTATAGAATTCAAGTAATCCCAATTATAATCCCTGCAGGATTTTTCATAGGAATTGACAAATTGATTATAAAATTTAAATGAAAATGCAAATAGCCAACAGATACTCAAATAATATTGAAGAAGAAAAACAAATGAGAGCACCTATATTACCATATTTCAATATGCATCATAAAGGTACAGTAATTAAGACAGAACTAAAGATAAACACATATGACAGTGCATAGGAAAAGAATTCAGAAACAAACTCACACATGTACAAGCTCTTGATTTATGGCAAAGCTACTACTCTAAACAGTGGAGATGTAACTGTATTTTTAAAGAAATAATGCTTAGTCAATTAAATTCATAGTGGTAACTGTTAAGATTAATTCTTCCTTACAATACACTCCACTTTGGTTGTATTAAAGACCAATGTGAAAGAAATAAGAGGTTCTAGAAAACAATATTGGAAAATATTTTTCATGACTTGCTGGTGGATACGGTTTTCATAAGCAGACCACAAAAAGCACTAGCCATAAGAGGAAGCACAGAAAACAGACTGTAATAAAATTAAGAACCTCTGTTTATCAGAAGACATCATTAAGAAAGTCACAGAGTAGGACAAGATACCTGCAATAAATATAACTAACAAAGAACTCATGTTAAAAATATATAGGAACTTATAAAATAATTTTTTAAAAAAAAGAAAACCTGACTGGTGGGAAATTTTAACCTTGATAATTTTTGCATACACGCATGCTAAGTCTCTTCAGTCATGTCCAACTCTTTGCAACCATTTGGACTGCACCCTGCCAGGCTCCTCTGTCCATGGAATTCTCCAGACAAGAATATTGGAGTGGGTTGCCGTTTCCTTCTCCAGGGGATCTTCCTAACCCAAGGATTGTACCTGGATCTCCTGCATTGCAGGCAGATTCTTTACCATCTGAGCCACCAGGGAAGAGTCATATTACTAAGACAAACTCAATACTTTCTTTACTTTTTAAGATTTTTCTAACATGAACCGGAAACTTTGGATTGACTGAGTTATGGCTTCATATTTCACTAGAGGATTAGTTCATTTCTTCTTTGCTATCCCCAAAGAAATAGGAGTGTGGAATTATAGCAGAAGAAGATGTACTCACCAGCCAACAAACTAAAAAATTTTAGTGTGGTTAGGGCACAATTGGACTCTAACATATTCCCTTTTCTTTTATTCATTTTCCATGGCTGGAATTTGTCAAGAAGCTTCTTCTCTTGTTCTATAATGCTAACGAGAAAATGCTGCCAGTGTAATGATGATCACATTCTTTCAAAATAATGTGCTACAGAAATATATAGATTTTTGAAATGCAAATCAATATAAAGAAAGTGTAATTTTTTTAAAGTTTTGGAAAACACTGTGGACAAACTTTCTAAACTTCTAAGAGTTTTTTTTAAAGTCAGGGTGAGGAAATTGCACAGATTCAAAATTATTTCCTAGAATAAACACAGATGAATTCTTTGTGGAACACGCACACTCAGACACCCACAAAAACAACATTTTATTCAAGATCTGAAACCGAGAATAGTCATCAGTTAGACCCTGTTATGTATTTTAGCTCCAAGAAACTCCTGTGAATGAGACTGCATTTCAAAAAACACACCCCTCAAGCTCTAGTTGAAGTGAAAAAAAAAATTACAAACTGTTCTTTAAAACTGTTACTTGCTTAATAAATAATGAACTGTAACTGATAAAGCCCAAACTGGCTTTGTTTCACAAGAACTTGTCATCACATAGCCTAGAAACAATAAAGATGGTTGCCAGAGTTATTCTTCACAAACTCAGGGTCTGCTATGAACAATTTGAGCTCAAGCCAGTTAAGACTGGTTAGGCTCACTGACTCTCCAACTGTGCGTGTGCAATCCTCATATTGGTGACTTTTTGACATCAGAGAATCCAAACCTCCACCCTCTGAACCTGCTGGCCCAGACATTCTCTGAACATCCGTCTTGAAGAAGTCTGTGGCTTAGCTGCACTTTGTTCTTATCTCCGATCACTTCTACCCAAGCTCCCTACACCTCAGATCACCCTATTTCCTTTTCTCATAAATACTTTAAGCCCCTCGCCTCCATGCCGGCAGATCTGAAGCTTGTTCCCCCTCTTTCCCATTGCCCACCTCCTAAAAAAAATCTTTGCCGCCAAAAAATCTTGGCATCTCAGGGTTTGACCAATGAACCTGGTTTGGTTACAGGCAACTTTGGCAATGCTCTTTCTTTTTGAAGAACAGTTTGTAATGTGTGTTTTTCTATTATTTGTTTAGCGATCCAAAATCAGGTAGAATAAAATCAACTAAAAGCATCATAAACGTATTCTCATCCTGCCTGTATATGAAATCTGTTAGCTTTTCACTTCAACTAGGGTTTGAGGGGCATACTTTTTAAATGCAACCTCACTCACAGGAGTCCTCTGGAGCTAAAATACATAATGTATAGCCTTTTCAGTTGGTTTGTTGAATAGGATTAGCAAGCCAACTCTCAGAACATTTTGTCAACACAAGGCAATTCTATGTTAAAACAATATAATGAACTTAATTCCTTCCACGATTATAATGGAGGAAAGTTGACAGAGTGTAAACATGGTTATCTCCCTAACACAAATAGAAGACAACGCTCTTTGACTTTTTTCTTGAGTTTCCCTTCAAAATAGCCGTAAACGTTCCACAAAGCTGCAAGAATTGATATCCTAAGGACTGTAATTCCTGTGGAGGGGTCATTGTTTCTTTACAAAGGGTTCAGAAAACTCACTTAGTAAAAGGCAAAAGATTTACAGGATCTAAAGAAAAACCAGAATATAAGCCACTTAGTAAAGATGGTTGAATGTCCACTGCAGGCCCTTATCCCTCTCTTCACGCTTTGAAGGCTGTGTGTCTGAATTTGCCCTTAAACGTAAGGATTCTCTATCAGAGCACCTGAGCTAGAGCTAGAAGGTCTTTCCCAGTTATTTCAAATTTTCTACATACTTTGCCTGTTGAGATCATTATAACCACAGATATCACCCTGGTCATAGAAAGCTTATCACTGTGTTTACACACAAAACCCAGCTCACTGGGACTTGGAAGAGCTACTTAACATCCTTGAATTTCAGTTTCCTTCTCTATACAATGGGGATAATGTTACATATTTCATAGAGTTAGAAAACTAAATGAGCTAATGCCTGAAAAGCAATGAGCATAAAGTACAGCAGAGATTCAATTGTACATTAGCTCTTATAATGAATGAGGTTCAGACCAGAAGATTTTTTTTTCCTGCCATATCTGCTATATTCATACTGTCTTACATTTAAAGCCATAGTTAAATTGACTACTTCACCCCTTTGTCTCAATAGTTCAATAAAGTAAGTGTTCAAAGAATTGAAAACTACTTGCCTAAAAGATGACAGTTCTCACACTATGGAATTTATTTTTAGTGACTTCTTAGGACCCTGCCAATTAATATGTCGTTTGTCACATTACCATTGTGTTTCTTTCTCCAGAGGTTGTTTATATAAAATCCTGAATTTCAAAAGCTTCAGAAGCATAGTGTTAAGATAATTGAAGTGATTATGGAAAGAAGGTTACAGGGTCAATATAAAAAATTCAACATAAATAAATGGAAAGAAAGATAAATAACTAGAATTTTTCCTTCCTTTTTCTCCTTACCTGTATTTCAAACTTCTAGATACTCTTTTAAAAATTAATGAACTGAGCTTTCAGACAATCAGAGAGTGTACCTCTACAAAAAATTTTTAATAAAAATGACAATTAAACTGGCTTGCTGTTTGGGGTCATTTACATATTAATTGGCAACTATTGCATTCAAGTCTTTGCCATAATTTATGCTACAAAAATTTTTAACTCAACTCACACAATAGTTACAACGCTTCACAACAATTACCCAGTTTTAATAGGGCTTCCCTGATGGCTCAGTTGGTAACAAATCTGCCTGCAATGCAGGAGACCCCAGTTCAATTCCTGGGTTGGGAAGATCCCCTGAAGAAGGGATAGGCTACCCACTCCAGTATTCTGGCCTAGAGTATTCCATGGACTGTATAGTCCATGGGGTTGCAAAGAGTAGGACACAATTGAGCAACTTTCACTTTCAATAGGGAATAAATGATGTGTATGTTCCTTAACTTGTACCCTTAGAGAAGAACCATATCAATAGCCAAACCCTGCAAAAGTTCATTCAGCTTAGTTCAACACTGCACTAGCTGACTCTGATGGTTTTAAGAAAATGTTCAGACAGTGAGCTAATTTCACTCTTCACCGCAATGTCATTTGATTGGTCCCAAGGTTGCCTAATTAATAAGGTGACTCATACTGAATACATCACTCATTCAAGACCCCTAATTAACCCCAATCCCATATTCAACCCCAGCTTCCTTTGGTTTTCTGTAAATAATTTTTCCATCATCTACTTTCCTAATCTCTTTCCCATTTTGTCGTCTGCTGCCCATTCTCCATGGAAAGGCTCCCATTTCTCCTGTATTCAAATTCTCTTCAAAAGTCCACGGGGAACCAGTATTCCCTGTCTCCTTCCAAAATTTTCAGGTAGATCACCAGACAACAGAGCTCAGAGGTTGGAGCATTCACGATCCAGGTTATTCTTACAGAACGAGAGTCCTTCTATTTTACAGAGCATTTTCAGAAAAGACTCTCCAGCAGTATCTGTACCAAATTGCTACTTTGGAATGTGATGGTTGAAATAAAAGTATCTCTTCTGCCAGGGACCCTACCTAGTTTCAATCCTCACTTGGCCATTGATTATTTTATTTTTCTGATCTTTAGTTGCACCATTTGTAAAGTAAGGAAACTAGAATATGTAGTCTCTTTAGGCTTTAAAATACAGTGTCCCAGAGTTAGAGTTTATGGATTGGCTATACATCAAAATGATTGAATGTTTTAAATATTATTCAAGCCCTGTTAAATTTCTAGGAGGTCTGCAGTTCAGTTCAGTTGCTCAGTCGTGTCTGACTCTTTGAGACCCCATGGACTGCAGCACTCCAGGCTTCCCTATCTATCATCAACTCATGGAACTTGCTCAAACTCAAATCCATTGAGTCAGTGATGCCATTCAACCATCTCACCCTCTGCCATCCCCTTCTCCTCCTGCCCTCAATCTTTCCCAGAATCAGGATCTTTTCAAATGAGTCAGCTCTTCGCACCAGCTGGCCAAAGCATTGGAGCTTCAGCTTCAACATCAGTCCTTCCAATGAACACTCAAGACTGATTTCCTTTAGGATTGACTGGTTTGATCTCCTTGCAGTCCAATGGACTCTCAAGAGTCTTCTCCAACACTGCAATTCAAAAGCATCAATACTTTGGCCCTCAGCTTTCTTTATAGTCCAACTCTCACATCCATACATGACTACAGGAAAAACCATAGCTTTGACTAGACGGACCTTTGTTGGCAAAGTAATGTCTCTGCTTTTAAATATGCTGTATAGGTTGGTCATAGCTTTTCTTTCAAGAAGCAAGCATCTTTTAATTTCATGGCTGCAGTCACCATCTGCAGTGATTTTACAAGATAGGATGATTTTTATAGAATAGGTGGAGTAATTTTATAGTGATAGGAGGTTTTTTCTTTTATTATTAATCCCATCTCTGCCCACATCAATTATGGAAAAGTCATGCCTACACTGAATGTATAATATCACTATGCCTTTTGAGAAACATATTTCTCATATACAAATCAAAGCACACAATACCCATTCTGAATTCTTGGTTCTCAGAGTATACTCTGACTACAGTATACTGTAGTCCTTTCATAATTTTTTAAAAAATAACTGTGTTCTAACACAGTGAAGCACAGCTATCCCAAAGTTAATCTCAAATCTTAAAGCAAAACAGCCCATTGCCTTTGTAAATAAATCCGTCTGTGGTGGAATTGGTAGTCAAAGCAGGCAAGCATGAAGATTGATTTAGGTGTATTCCAGGCTAGTGGTTTGCTAACGGTAATCAATAATCAACCAGTCAATACTTCTAAACATTTTTTAGCAATAGATTTACAAGCCCCTGCAAGTAGGCAAAACTGGAGTTTTATTGTATTTCCTATGAAAGATGTAAAACCAAAAGCCTTATAATAAGATCTGACTTACAATCTGCAATCAGTAATACCTAAAGTAGTATTTGACATTCAAATTAGATGGATCTTTGGTTGACTAAGAAGATAATTAACATACAGAGATGAAAATACGCATAAAAACAATTTATTTTTTGTTTGAAGTGGTGAGATCTCGTATTTCTTAGATAAGACTAACAATTCATCTTTGCATCTCTGCATGTTTCCCAGGCTGTCTTAACTTTAAGGAAACACCTCTTGTTCTAAGGAAATATATTTCTAGTGAGAAAGTGCAGTCTCTTGATTTGTGTAGATTCAAACTTAAATTACTTCAGGGAAACCTCTGAACTTCTTTATCTCACTCATTTGAACTATTAAGTGATTTGATAGCACAAAAACTACATAAAAACCAAAATTGTATGGCAGAGCAACCAATATACTTAAAGAATGAGTATTATTTATTAATTTGTATGTTTTCCTTCATGTGACATTATAACTATAAAGACATCTTCAGATGTAAGTAATATCTTTATAAGTATTAAAATATTGAATATAAAGAAGAAAATACAAATTTTGCTGCTTCAAAAATTATTGTTTTAAATTGCACTCTTAATTTTCCTTGTGAGTAACCCTCTGGAATCATCAAATTAACTTCAGATACATTCAATGCTTGATAGATTATAATATATTTGACAATTCATTCTGAGAAAGTCAAGGTCTTAACATTTCAGTATTTTTTTATACATTTACATGTGGCCTGAAATGGTCTTCTTAGAGTAAAAGGTTGATTAAAAATAACCAAAGCATAAAGATTCAATTCCATCCATTCATATCAAGAGCTACAGCTTCTCTCATTTGTAAAACTAAGTCAGACACTCAACAAGATCTATTTGGCCTGTATTATATGTACCATCTTGGGCACACTAAGAATGTATTAACTTGCTCTTTGAAGTATTTAATTCTCTGAGCAGAGGAGAATTCTGTATCATGCCCTCCAAGCAGAAAAGAAATAGGAGAAGAAGAAAACAAATAAATAATAAGACTTCAGATGCATATAAATGTTAAATTCAAGCAAACCCTCAGAACAGGTAGAGCATTGCCAAAGATCGTAATCCTGCCCTAACAAACGAATAATTGTCTCTATGGCCAAAATGTTGTAACACATAATTGGCTCTTTGGATTATATTCATATTGTCTTGTTATGCTTTTGGTATCATGTCTAAGAAATTATTGTCAAATCCAGTATTGTGCAAAATTTCCCTTGTTTTCTACTAAGAATTGTATACTTTTAGGTCCTACCTTTAGGTCTTGAATCCATTCTGAGATAATTTTTGTAAATGGTGTCAGGAGAAGTACAGTTTCATTCTGGTGCATGTAAGTCGGTGTTGGTGAGGATCTGAAAATATTGAAACCCTGTGCACTGTTGATAGGAAAGGAAAATGGTACAGCCACGACGGAAAACAGTATGGAGCTTCCTTAAAAATAAAAACTAGAATTAGCATATGATCCAAAGAATTGAAAGCATGGCCTCAAAGAGAGATGCTTGCACACTCACATTCATAGCAGCATTATTCACAATAGTTAAGAGGCAGAAGCAAACCAAGGACACACCCACAGATGAACGAATAAACAAAAGGCGGTGCATACATACAAAGGGTAGATTCAGCCTTAAAAGAGGAAAAAGTGCAGTCACATGCTACAACATGGATGAAGCTTGCGGTAAAATTAATTGGTGACAAAAGAGAAATAGTGTATGGTTTCACTTTTATAGGGTATATGAAGTAGTCATATTCATCGAGATAGAAAGTAAATTGGTGGTTGCCAAGGGGTGAGGGGATAGGGAGAAATGGTGATTTTTTTTTTTTTTTTTAGTTAATAGGGATAGAGTTTTGCAAAGATTAAAGTACTGGAGGTCTGTTGCACAAGAATGTGAATAAAACTAACAGTATTGTACATTTAAAATAGCTAAGATGGTAAATTTTAAATTATGGTATTTCACTATAATTAAAATCAATTTTGAATATGTCACCTATAAATACAAACAGTTATATAACATACCTGCTTAAATTTCAAAAAATCAAAATGATACATAGTCCCATAGTGTATCTATTTGTGATTTTTTAAACAAGACAGTAAAATCTAGAAAATTCAAGGAGAAATAAAGAGAAAATTCTGTCATTTTACAAGATCTAGAGACTGAAATTTTTCTTGAATTTCCTTGAATTGCTTATTTCAAATTGTTTGCTACCATAACATCAATGACTCAGTGGCCATGCATTTCAGCAAACTCTAGCAGAAAATGAAGGACAGGGAAGCCTGGTGTGCTGCAGCCCATGGGGTCTCAAAGAGTTGGACATGACTTAGCAACGGAACAACAACAAAGATATACTTAAGTTATTAACAAAGTTAACAGTATACCAGCAATGATGCATGACAGTTTAGGGTAGCTTCTGAAAAGATCTTATTCTTCCATAGAGCATATTAAATATTTAATAATTACTTTATTGCATTTCTTTATAAAAGAATAAGCCAAAAACATACTAGCTTGTAGAAGTGGTCAGGTTTATTTACTTGGTTCAAAGTCACAGATGCTGGTCTTGGGTAGCCTGGGTCAAAGTCCCTCCTCCTCCACTACTAGCAGTAAGATTTAAGTATATTAATTCTTCTTAGCCTCATCATCTTTATCTGTAAATTGAGGATAGTTTTCTTAGTATTAAAGTAAATAAGATAGTGCATGGTGTTCTTAACTGAGTAATTTGAATTGTAACAAGAAGAAGAATAATCTGGGAGATGGGAAATTACTGGCTAAAACTGATGGCTTTCAGAAATACGCCTGCATGAATGGCAGGTGACAAGGGTCCACAAATACAAGCTACTTGGCAATGATTAGAAATTTAATTGGAACCCACTTCTTGGGGAGCTTCCCAGGTGACGCTAGTGGTAAAGACTCCCCTGTTGATGCAGGAGGCGTAAGAGACAGGGGCTTGATCCCTGGGTTGGGAAGATCCCTTGGAGAAGGGCATGGCGGCCCACTCCAGTATTCTTGCCTGGAGAATCCCATGGACAGAAGAACCTGGCAGGGTACAGTCCATAGGGTTGCAAAGAGTCAGACAGGACTAAAGCGATGGAGCAAAAGCATGCACTTTTTTGGGGGGAGGAAGAGAGCAACTTTCAACTGTGCTTTAAAACCTAGAAGGCATCCACAACAATAAAATCTCAAAAGGAAACTTGATAAAGAAGGACTTTCGAAACCAACATTATATTAGAGGGATCATGTAAGATTCTAAATTTCAAATAAGGTGATTGTTTCTCTTCATCTGGTCAATTTTGTCACATAGATGTAACAGATATCAGAATGAATCAGGATGTTGATAAGGTTTGGGAAAACTGCATCCAAAACGTTACTTTGATGTGAAAGGATGCCAAATACTAAGTGCTCGTAATAACCTTAAATGTCTTTAAGAATTTCAATGTCTGCTTTTACATGCCCTTCAAATTGGATAGAGAAAGCTGCATTTCTCTAGGATTTTGTTTCTTTCATGGGAAAAACATATAAAAACAAGATACTTTGTGATGTGAAACTCATCCAGGTAAGGGTGGCAATAGTCAACTAAATGCTTCGCTTTTTGCTCTCTACTAAAATGGGCATCAACGAGGTTATTGCAGGAAAGAAGCACGTTCACTGCTGTATGTTACAAGAATTCTTAAAAAGGTATTGCTAACACATATATGTAAACAGTATTCCTGGCAGGATAGTGATAAAACAGTGCAGTTCCTTTGACTTTGCTCTAATGAGGATCTGCATCCAAGGATTATAGGAAGTGATATACCTGGAATTTGTGTTATCTCCATGGTCAGTTAATTATAGTATCATGATAGGAAGCCAGGTGTAAAATAGAGTGACTTTGAGTCTTTGCATAGTTTATTTTTTCTGGTGATGGTGTTTGATTTTTATTTCTATAGCACAGAGTTTTAAATACTCTATGACATCAACCATTTGATCTTCTTTTATCATTACAATTTGTTATTTTTTTTTTCTTTTTTTTTTTTATTATTTTTTTTTCCAGTGGGTTTTGTCATACATTGTTATGAATCAGCCATAGATTTACATGTATTCCCAATCCCGATCCCCCCTCCCACCTCCCTCTCCACCCGATTCCTCTGGGTCTTGACCAGTGCAACCAGGCCGGAGCAACTTGTCTCATGCATCCCACCTGGGAAGGTGAAATCTGTTTCGAAGCGTATAGTGATGGTATAACATAGCTAGTTCTTTTTTGATATCCCACCCTCACATTCTCCCAAGAGTTCAAAAGTCTGTCTGTAATTTCTGTGTCCTCTTTTTCCTGTTTTTGCATATTAAGGGTTATCGTTATCACCTTTTAAAATTCCATATATATTGTTAGTATGCTGT